>NW_027445901.1:116914-179414 GCF_038048845.1 Mixophyes fleayi
TTACAGTATCCCGGTCACACAGCCCGTACAGTATCCCGGTCACACAGCCCGTACAGTATCCCGGTCACACAGACACAGCCCGTACAGTATCCCGGTCACACACACACAGCCCGTACAGTATCCCGGTCACACACACAGCCCGTACAGTATCCCGGTCACACAGACACAGCCCGTACAGTATCCCGGTCACACAGACACAGCCCGTACAGTATCCCGGTCACACAGTCACAGCCCGTACAGTATCCCGGTCACACAGACACAGCCCGTACAGTATCCCAGTCACACACACACAGCCCGTACAGTATCCCGGTCACACAGACACAGCCCGTACAGTATCCCGGTCACACAGACACAGCCCGTACAGTATCCCGGTCACACACACACAGCCCGTACAGTATCCCGGTCACACAGCCCGTACAGTATCCCGGTCACACAGACACAGCCCGTACAGTATCCCGGTCACACAGACACAGCCCGTACAGTATCCCGGTCACACACACACAGCCCGTACAGTATCCCGGTCACACAGACACAGCCCGTACAGTATCCCGGTCACACAGACACAGCCCGTACAGTATCCCGGTCACACACACACACCCCGTACAGTATCCCGGTCACACACACACAGCCCGTACAGTATCCCGGTCACACAGACACAGCCCGTACAGTATCCCGGTCACACACACACAGCCCGTACAGTATCCCGGTCACACAGACACAGCCCGTACAGTATCCCGGTCACACAGACACAGCCCGTACAGTATCCCGGTCACACAGCCCGTACAGTATCCCGGTCACACACACACAGCCCGTACAGTATCCCGGTCACACAGACACAGCCCGTACAGTATCCCCGGTCACACAGACACAGCCCGTACAGTATCCCGGTCACACAGACACTGCCCGTACAGTATCCCGGTCACACAGACACAGCCCGTACAGTATCCCGGTCACACAGACACAGCCCGTACAGTATCCCGGTCACACAGACACAGCCCGTACAGTATCCCGGTCACACAGACACAGCCGTACAGTATCCCGGTCACACAGTCACAGCCCGTACAGTATCCCGGTCACACAGACACAGCCCGTACAGTATCCCGTACAGTATCCCGTACAGTATCCCGGTCACACAGACACAGCCCGTACAGTATCCCGGTCACACAGACACAGCCCGTACAGTATCCCGGTCACACACACACAGCCCGTACAGTATCCCGGTCACACAGACACAGCCCGTACAGTATCCCGGTCACACAGACACAGCCCGTACAGTATCCCGGTCAGACAGACACAGCCCGTACAGTATCCCGGTCACACACACACAGCCCGTACAGTATCCCGGTCACACAGCCACAGCCCGTACAGTATCCCGGTCACACAGACACAGCCCGTACAGTATCCCGGTCACACAGACACAGCCCGTACAGTATCCCGGTCACACAGCCCGTACAGTATCCCGGTCACACACACACAGCCCGTACAGTATCCCGGTCACACAGACACAGCCCGTACAGTATCCCGGTCACACACACACAGCCCGTACAGTATCCCGGTCACACAGACACAGCCCGTACAGTATCCCGGTCACACACACACAGCCCGTACAGTATCCCGGTCACACAGACACAGCCCGTACAGTATCCCGGTCACACACACACAGCCCGTACAGTATCCCGGTCACACAGACACAGCCCGTACAGTATCCCGGTCACACAGACACATCCCCTACAGTATCCCGGTCACACACACACAGCCCGTACAGTATCCCGGTCACACACACACAGCCCGTACAGTATCCCGGTCACACACACACAGCCCGTACAGTATCCCGGTCACACAGACACAGCCCGTACAGTATCCCGGTCACACACACACATCCCGTACAGTATCCCGGTCACACAGACACAGCCCGTACAGTATCCCGGTCACACACACACAGCCCGTACAGTATCCCGGTCACACAGACACAGCCCGTACAGTATCCCGGTCACACAGACACAGCCCGTACAGTATCCCGGTCACACAGACACAGCCCGTACAGTATCCCGGTCACACAGCCCGTACAGTATCCCGGTCACACAGACACAGCCCGTACAGTATCCCGGTCACACAGACACAGCCCGTACAGTATCCCGGTCACACAGTCACAGCCCGTACAGTATCCCGGTCACACACACAGCCCGTACAGTATCCCGGTCACACAGACACAGCCCGTACAGTATCCCGGTCACACAGACACAGCCCGTACAGTATCCCGGTCACACACACACAGCCCGTACAGTATCCCGGTCACACAGACACAGCCCGTACAGTATCCCGGTCACACAGACACAGCCCGTACAGTATCCCGGTCACACAGACACAGCCCGTACAGTATCCCGGTCACACAGACACAGCCCGTACAGTATCCCGGTCACACACACACAGCCCGTACAGTATCCCGGTCACACACACACAGCCCGTACAGTATCCCGGTCACACAGACACATCCCGTACAGTATCCCGGTCACACAGACACAGCCCGTACAGTATCCCGGTCACACAGACACAGCCCGTACAGTATCCCGGTCACACACACACAGCCCGTACAGTATCCCGGTCACACAGACACATCCCGTACAGTATCCCGGTCACACAGACACAGCCCGTACAGTATCCCGGTCACACACACACAGCCCGTACAGTATCCCGGTCACACACACACAGCCCGTACAGTATCCCGGTCACACAGACACTGCCCGTACAGTATCCCGGTCACACAGACACAGCCCGTACAGTATCCCGGTCACACACACACAGCCCGTACAGTATCCCGGTCACACAGACACAGCCCGTACAGTATCCCGGTCACACACACACAGCCCGTACAGTATCCCGGTCACACACACACAGCCCGTACAGTATCCCGGTCACACAGACACAGCCCGTACAGTATCCCGGTCACACAGACACAGCCCGTACAGTATCCCGGTCACACAGACACAGCCCGTACAGTATCCCGGTCACACAGACACAGCCCGTACAGTATCCCGGTCACACACACACAGCCCGTACAGTATCCCAGTCACACAGACACAGCCCGTACAGTCTCCCGGTCACACACACACAGCCCGTACAGTATCCCAGTCACACACACACATCCCGTACAGTATCCCGGTCACACACACACAGCCCGTACAGTATCCCAGTCACACAGACACAGCCCGTACAGTATCCCGGTCACACAGCCCGTACAGTATCCCGGTCACACAGCCCGTACAGTATCCCGGTCACACAGACACAGCCCGTACAGTATCCCAGTCACACAGACACAGCCCGTACAGTATCCCGGTCACACACACACAGCCCGTACAGTATCCCGGTCACACACACACAGCCCGTACAGTATCCCGGTCACACACACACAGCCCGTACAGTATCCCGGTCAGACAGACACAGCCCGTACAGTATCCCGGTCAGACAGACACAGCCCGTACAGTATCCCGGTCACACACACACAGCCCGTACAGTATCCCGGTCACACACACACAGCCCGTACAGTATCCCAGTCACACAGACACAGCCCGTACAGTCTCCCGGTCACACACACACAGCCCGTACAGTATCCCAGTCACACAGACACAGCCCGTACAGTATCCCGGTCACACACACACAGCCCGTACAGTATCCCGGTCACACAGACACAGCCCGTACAGTATCCCGGTCACACACACACAGCCCGTACAGTATCCCGGTCACACAGACACATCCCGTACAGTATCCCGGTCACACAGACACAGCCCGTACAGTATCCCGGTCACACAGACACAGCCCGTACAGTATCCCGGTCACACAGCCCGTACAGTATCCCGGTTACACAGACCGTACAGTATCCCGGTCACACAGCCCGTACAGTATCCCGGTCACACAGCCCGTACAGTATCCCGGTCACACAGACACAGCCCGTACAGTATCCCGGTCACACACACACAGCCCGTACAGTATCCCGGTCACACACACACAGCCCGTACAGTATCCCGGTCACACAGACACAGCCCGTACAGTATCCCGGTCACACAGACACAGCCCGTACAGTATCCCGGTCACACAGTCACAGCCCGTACAGTATCCCGGTCACACAGACACAGCCCGTACAGTATCCCAGTCACACACACACAGCCCGTACAGTATCCCGGTCACACAGACACAGCCCGTACAGTATCCCGGTCACACAGACACAGCCCGTACAGTATCCCGGTCACACACACACAGCCCGTACAGTATCCCGGTCACACAGCCCGTACAGTATCCCGGTCACACAGACACAGCCCGTACAGTATCCCGGTCACACAGACACAGCCCGTACAGTATCCCGGTCACACACACACAGCCCGTACAGTATCCCGGTCACACAGACACAGCCCGTACAGTATCCCGGTCACACAGACACAGCCCGTACAGTATCCCGGTCACACACACACACCCCGTACAGTATCCCGGTCACACACACACAGCCCGTACAGTATCCCGGTCACACAGACACAGCCCGTACAGTATCCCGGTCACACACACACAGCCCGTACAGTATCCCGGTCACACAGACACAGCCCGTACAGTATCCCGGTCACACAGACACAGCCCGTACAGTATCCCGGTCACACAGCCCGTACAGTATCCCGGTCACACACACACAGCCCGTACAGTATCCCGGTCACACAGACACAGCCCGTACAGTATCCCGGTCACACAGACACAGCCCGTACAGTATCCCGGTCACACAGACACTGCCCGTACAGTATCCCGGTCACACAGACACAGCCCGTACAGTATCCCGGTCACACAGACACAGCCCGTACAGTATCCCGGTCACACAGACACAGCCCGTACAGTATCCCGGTCACACAGACACAGCCCGTACAGTATCCCGGTCACACAGTCACAGCCCGTACAGTATCCCGGTCACACAGACACAGCCCGTACAGTATCCCGTACAGTATCCCGTACAGTATCCCGGTCACACAGACACAGCCCGTACAGTATCCCGGTCACACAGACACAGCCCGTACAGTATCCCGGTCACACACACACAGCCCGTACAGTATCCCGGTCACACAGACACAGCCCGTACAGTATCCCGGTCACACAGACACAGCCCGTACAGTATCCCGGTCAGACAGACACAGCCCGTACAGTATCCCGGTCACACACACACAGCCCGTACAGTATCCCGGTCACACAGCCACAGCCCGTACAGTATCCCGGTCACACAGACACAGCCCGTACAGTATCCCGGTCACACAGACACAGCCCGTACAGTATCCCGGTCACACAGCCCGTACAGTATCCCGGTCACACAGACACAGCCCGTACAGTATCCCGGTCACACAGCCCGCACAGCCCGTACAGTATCCCGGTCACACA
This sequence comes from Mixophyes fleayi, assembly GCF_038048845.1. Lineage (NCBI taxonomy): Eukaryota > Metazoa > Chordata > Amphibia > Anura > Limnodynastidae > Mixophyes > Mixophyes fleayi. The sequence goes on from NW_027445901.1 coordinate 122,318, forward strand.
GCCCGCACAGCCCGTACAGTATCCCGGTCACACAGACACAGCCCGTACAGTATCCCGGTCACACAGACCGTACAGTATCCCGGTCACACACACACAGCCCGTACAGTATCCCGGTCACACAGACACAGCCCGTACAGTATCCCGGTCACACACACACAGCCCGTACAGTATCCCGGTCACACAGACACAGCCCGTACAGTATCCCGGTCACACACACACAGCCCGTACAGTATCCCGGTCACACAGACACAGCCCGTACAGTATCCCGGTCACACAGACACATCCCCTACAGTATCCCGGTCACACACACACAGCCCGTACAGTATCCCGGTCACACACACACAGCCCGTACAGTATCCCGGTCACACACACACAGCCCGTACAGTATCCCGGTCACACAGACACAGCCCGTACAGTATCCCGGTCACACACACACATCCCGTACAGTATCCCGGTCACACAGACACAGCCCGTACAGTATCCCGGTCACACACACACAGCCCGTACAGTATCCCGGTCACACAGACACAGCCCGTACAGTATCCCGGTCACACAGACACAGCCCGTACAGTATCCCGGTCACACAGACACAGCCCGTACAGTATCCCGGTCACACAGCCCGTACAGTATCCCGGTCACACAGACACAGCCCGTACAGTATCCCGGTCACACAGACACAGCCCGTACAGTATCCCGGTCACACAGTCACAGCCCGTACAGTATCCCGGTCACACACACAGCCCGTACAGTATCCCGGTCACACAGACACAGCCCGTACAGTATCCCGGTCACACAGACACAGCCCGTACAGTATCCCGGTCACACACACACAGCCCGTACAGTATCCCGGTCACACAGACACAGCCCGTACAGTATCCCGGTCACACAGACACAGCCCGTACAGTATCCCGGTCACACAGACACAGCCCGTACAGTATCCCGGTCACACAGACACAGCCCGTACAGTATCCCGGTCACACACACACAGCCCGTACAGTATCCCGGTCACACACACACAGCCCGTACAGTATCCCGGTCACACAGACACATCCCGTACAGTATCCCGGTCACACAGACACAGCCCGTACAGTATCCCGGTCACACAGACACAGCCCGTACAGTATCCCGGTCACACACACACAGCCCGTACAGTATCCCGGTCACACAGACACATCCCGTACAGTATCCCGGTCACACAGACACAGCCCGTACAGTATCCCGGTCACACACACACAGCCCGTACAGTATCCCGGTCACACACACACAGCCCGTACAGTATCCCGGTCACACAGACACTGCCCGTACAGTATCCCGGTCACACAGACACAGCCCGTACAGTATCCCGGTCACACACACACAGCCCGTACAGTATCCCGGTCACACAGACACAGCCCGTACAGTATCCCGGTCACACACACACAGCCCGTACAGTATCCCGGTCACACAGACACAGCCCGTACAGTATCCCGGTCACACAGTCACAGCCCGTACAGTATCCCGGTCACACAGACACAGCCCGTACAGTATCCCGGTCACACACACACAGCCCGTACAGTATCCCGGTCACACACACACAGCCCGTACAGTATCCCGGTCACACACACACAGCCCGTACAGTATCCCGGTCACACAGACACAGCCCGTACAGTATCCCGGTCACACAGACACAGCCCGTACAGTATCCCCGTCACACACACACAGCCCGTACAGCATCCCGGTCACACAGACACAGCCCGTACAGTATCCCGGTCACACAGACACAGCCCGTACAGTATCCCGGTCACACAGACACAGCCCGTACAGTATCCCGGTCACACAGCCCGCACAGCCCGTACAGTATCCCGGTCACACAGTCACAGCCCGTACAGTATCCCGGTCACACAGACACAGCCCGTACAGTATCCCGGTCACACAGACACAGCCCGTACAGTATCCCGGTCACACAGACACAGCCCGTACAGTATCCCGGTCACACAGACACAGCCCGTACAGTATCCCGGTCACACAGACACAGCCCGTACAGTATCCCGGTCACACAGTCACAGCCCGTACAGTATCCCGGTCACACAGACACAGCCCGTACAGTATCCCCGTCACACAGACACAACCCGTACAGTATCCCCGTCACACACACACAGCCCGTACAGTATCCCGGTCACACACACACAGCCCGTACAGTATCCCGGTCACACAGACACAGCCCGTACAGTATCCCGGTCACATACACACAGCCCGTACAGTATCCCGGTCACACAGACACAGCCCGTACAGTATCCCGGTCACACAGACACAGCCCGTACAGTATCCCGGTCACACAGACACAGCCCGTACAGTATCCCGGTCACACAGACACAGCCCGTACAGTATCCCGGTCACACACACACAGCCCGTACAGTATCCCGGTCACACACACACAGCCCGTACAGTATCCCGGTCACACAGACACAGCCCGTACAGTATCCCGGTCACACACACACAGCCCGTACAGTATCCCGGTCACACAGACACAGCCCGTACAGTATCCCGGTCACACAGACACAGCCCGTACAGTATCCCGGTCACACAGACACAGCCCGTACAGTATCCCGGTCACACAGACACATCCCGTACAGTATCCCGGTCACACACACACAGCCCGTACAGTATCCCGGTCACACAGACACAGCCCGTACAGTATCCCGGTCACACAGACACAGCCCGTACAGTATCCCGGTCACACAGCCCGTACAGTATCCCGGTCACACAGTCACAGCCCGTACAGTATCCCGGTCACACAGACACAGCCCGTACAGTATCCCGGTCACACAGCCCGTACAGTATCCCGGTCACACAGTCACAGCCCGTACAGTATCCCGGTCACACAGACACAGCCCGTACAGTATCCCGGTCACACAGACACAGCCCGTACAGTATCCCGGTCACACAGACACAGCCCGTACAGTATCCCGGTCACACAGACACAGCCCGTACAGTATCCCGGTCACACAGACACAGCCCGTACAGTATCCCGGTCACACAGTCACAGCCCGTACAGTATCCCGGTCACACAGACACAGCCCGTACAGTATCCCCGTCACACAGACACAACCCGTACAGTATCCCCGTCACACACACACAGCCCGTACAGTATCCCGGTCACACAGACACAGCCCGTACAGTATCCCGGTCACACAGACACATCCCGTACAGTATCCCGGTCACACACACACAGCCCGTACAGTATCCCGGTCACACAGACACAGCCCGTACAGTATCCCGGTCACACACACACAGCCCGTACAGTATCCCGGTCACACAGACACAGCCCGTACAGTATCCCGGTCACACAGACACAGCCCGTACAGTATCCCGGTCACACAGACACAGCCCGTACAGTATCCCGGTCACACACACACAGCCCGTACAGTATCCCGGTCACACAGACACAGCCCGTACAGTATCCCGGTCACACACACACAGCCCGTACAGTATCCCGGTCACACAGACACAGCCCGTACAGTATCCCGGTCACACAGACACAGCCCGTACAGTATCCCGGTCACACAGACACAGCTCGTACAGTATCCCGTACAGTATCCCGGTCACACACACACAGCCCGTACAGTATCCCGGTCACACAGACACAGCCCGTACAGTATCCCGGTCACACAGCCACAGCCCGTACAGTATCCCAGTCACACAGACACAGCCCGTACAGTATCCCGGTCACACACACACAGCCCGTACAGTATCCCGGTCACACACACACAGCCCGTACAGTATCCCGGTCACACAGACACAGCCCGTACAGTATCCCGGTCACACAGACACAGCCCGTACAGTATCCCCGTCACACAGACACAGCCCGTACAGTATCCCGGTCACACACACACAGCCCGTACAGTATCCCGTACAGTATCCCGGTCACACACACACATCCCGTACAGTATCCCGGTCACACAGACACATCCCGTACAGTATCCCGGTCACACAGACACAGCCCGTACAGTATCCCGGTCACACAGACACAGCCCGTACAGTATCCCGGTCACACACACACAGCCCGTACAGTATCCCGTACAGTATCCCGGTCACACAGACACAGCCCGTACAGTATCCCGGTCACACAGACACAGCCCGTACAGTATCCCGGTCACACAGCCACAGCCCGTACAGTATCCCAGTCACACAGACACAGCCCGTACAGTATCCCGGTCACACACACACAGCCCGTACAGTATCCCGGTCACACACACACAGCCCGTACAGTATCCCGGTCACACACACACAGCCCGTACAGTATCCCGGTCACACAGACACAGCCCGTACAGTATCCCGGTCACACAGACACAGCCCGTACAGTATCCCCGTCACACAGACACAGCCCGTACAGTATCCCGGTCACACACACACAGCCCGTACAGTATCCCAGTCACACAGACACAGCCCGTACAGTATCCCGGTCACACAGACACAGCCCGTACAGTATCCCGGTCACACAGACACAGCCCGTACAGTATCCCGGTCACACAGACACAGCCCGTACAGTATCCCGGTCACACAGCCCGTACAGTATCCCGGTCACACAGCCCGTACAGTATCCCGGTCACACAGCCCGCACAGCCCGTACAGTATCCCGGTCACACAGACACAGCCCGTACAGTATCCCGGTCACACAGACACAGCCCGTACAGTATCCCCGTCACACAGACACAGCCCGTACAGTATCCCGGTCACACAGACACAGCCCGTACAGTATCCCGGTCACACAGACACAGCCCGTACAGTATCCCGGTCACACAGCCACAGCCCGTACAGTATCCCAGTCACACAGACACAGCCCGTACAGTATCCCGGTCACACACACACAGCCCGTACAGTATCCCGGTCACACACACACAGCCCGTACAGTATCCCGGTCACACAGACACAGCCCGTACAGTATCCCGGTCACACAGACACAGCCCGTACAGTATCCCGGTCACACACACACAGCCCGTACAGTATCCCGTACAGTATCCCGGTCACACAGACACAGCCCGTACAGTATCCCGGTCACACAGACACAGCCCGTACAGTATCCCGGTCACACAGCCACAGCCCGTACAGTATCCCAGTCACACAGACACAGCCCGTACAGTATCCCGGTCACACACACACAGCCCGTACAGTATCCCGGTCACACACACACAGCCCGTACAGTATCCCGGTCACACAGACACAGCCCGTACAGTATCCTGGTCACACAGACACAGCCCGTACAGTATCCCCGTCACACAGACACAGCCCGTACAGTATCCCGGTCACACACACACAGCCCGTACAGTATCCCAGTCACACAGACACAGCCCGTACAGTATCCCGGTCACACAGACACAGCCCGTACAGTATCCCGGTCACACAGACACAGCCCGTACAGTATCCCGGTCACACAGCCCGCACAGTATCCCGGTCACACAGACACAGCCCGTACAGTATCCCGTACAGTATCCCGGTCACACAGACACAGCCCGTACAGTATCCCGGTCACACAGACACAGCCCGTACAGTATCCCGGTCACACAGACACAGCCCGTACAGTATCCCGGTCACACAGACACAGCCCGTACAGTATCCCGGTCACACAGACACAGCCCGTACAGTATCCCGGTCACACAGACACAGCCCGTACAGTATCCCGGTCACACAGACACAGCCCGTACAGTATCCCGGTCACACAGACACAGCCCGTACAGTATCCCGGTCACACAGACACAGCCCGTACAGTATCCCGGTCACACAGACACAGCCCGTACAGTATCCCGGTCACACACACACAGCCCGTACAGTATCCCGGTCACACAGACACAGCCCGTACAGTATCCCGGTCACACAGACACAGCCCGTACAGTATCCCGGTCACACACACACAGCCCGTACAGTTTCCCGGTCACACAGACACAGCCCGTACAGTATCCCGGTCACACAGACACAGCCCGTACAGTATCCCGGTCACACAGACACAGCCCGTACAGTATCCCGGTCACACAGACACAGCCCGTACAGTATCCCGGTCACACAGACACAGCCCGTACAGTATCCCGGTCACACAGACACAGCCCGTACAGTATCCCGGTCACACAGCCCGTACAGTATCCCGGTCACACAGACACAGCCCGTACAGTATCCCCGTCACACAGACACAGCCCGTACAGTATCCCCGTCACACAGACACAGCCCGTACAGTATCCCGGTCACACAGCCCGTACAGTATCCCGGTCACACACACACAGCCCGTACAGTATCCCGTACAGTATCCCGGTCACACAGACACAGCCCGTACAGTATCCCGGTCACACAGACACAGCCCGTACAGTATCCCGGTCACACAGACACAGCCCGTACAGTATCCCGGTCACACAGACACAGCCCGTACAGTATCCCGGTCACACATCCCGTACAGTATCCCGGTCACACAGACACAGCCCGTACAGTATCCCGGTCACACAGACACAGCCCGTACAGTATCCCGGTCACACAGACACAGCCCGTACAGTATCCCGGTCACACAGACACATCCCGTACAGTATCGCCATCACACACACACAGCCCGTACAGTATCCCCGTCACACAGACACAGCCCGTACAGTATCCCCGTCACACAGACACAGCCCGTACAGTATCCCGGTCACACAGCCCGTACAGTATCCCGGTCACACACACACAGCCCGTACAGTATCCCGTACAGTATCCCGGTCACACACACACAGCCCGTACAGTATCCCGTACAGTATCCCGGTCACACAGACACAGCCCGTACAGTATCCCGGTCACACAGACACAGCCCGTACAGTATCCCGGTCACACACACACAGCCCGTACAGTATCCCGGTCACACACACACAGCCCGTACAGTATCCCGGTCACACAGACACAGCCCGTACAGTATCCCGGTCACACACACACAGCCCGTACAGTATCCCGGTCACACACACACAGCCCGTACAGTATCCCGGTCACACAGACACCGCCCGTACAGTATCCCGGTCACACAGACACAGCCCGTACAGTATCCCGGTCACACACACACAGCCCGTACAGTATCCCGGTCACACACACACAGCCCGTACAGTATCCCGGTCACACAGACACAGCCCGTACAGTATCCCGGTCACACAGACACAGCCCGTACAGTATCCCGGTCACACAGACACAGCCCGTACAGTATCCCGGTCACACAGACACAGCCCGTACAGTATCCCGGTCACACAGACACAGCCCGTACAGTATCCCGGTCACACACACACAGCCCGTACAGTATCCCGGTCACACAGCCCGCACAGCCCGTACAGTATCCCGGTCACACAGCCCGCACAGCCCGTACAGTATCCCGGTCACACAGCCCGCACAGCCCGTACAGTATCCCGGTCACACAGACACAGCCCGTACAGTATCCCGGTCACACACACACATCCCGTACAGTATCCCGGTCACACAGCCACAGCCCGTACAGTCTCCCGGTCACACAGACACAGCCCGTACAGTATCCCGGTCACACAGTCACAGCCCGTACAGTATCCCAGTCACACAGACACAGCCCGTACAGTATCCCGGTCACACAGACACAGCCCGTACAGTATCCCGGTCACACAGACACAGCCCGTACAGTATCCCGGTCACACACACACAGCCCGTACAGTATCCCGGTCACACAGACACAGCCCGTACAGTATCCCGGTCACACAGACACAGCCCGTACAGTATCCCGGTCACACAGACACAGCCCGTACAGTATCCCGGTCACACAGCCACAGCCCGTACAGTATCCCGGTCATACAGCCACATCCCGTACAGTATCCCGGTCACACAGACACATCCCGTACAGTATCCCGGTCACACAGACACATCCCGTACAGTATCCCGGTCACACAGACACAGCCCGTACAGTATCCCGGTCACACAGACACAGCCCGTACAGTATCCCGGTCACACAGACACAGCCCGTACAGTATCCCGGTCAGACAGACACAGGCCGTACAGTATCCCGGTCAGACAGACACAGGCCGTACAGTATCCCGGTCAGACAGACACAGGCCGTACAGTATCCCGGTCACACAGACACAGGCCGTACAGTATCCCGGTCACACAGACACAGCCCGTACAGTATCCCGGTCACACAGACACAGCCCGTACAGTATCCCGGTCACACAGACACAGCCCGTACAGTATCCCGGTCACACAGACACAGCCCGTACAGTATCCCGGTCACACAGACACAGCCCGTACAGTATCCCGGTCACACACACACAGCCCGTACAGTATCCCGGTCACACAGACACAGCCCGTACAGTATCCCGGTCACACAGACACGGCCCGTACAGTATCCCGGTCACACAGACACGGCCCGTACAGTATCCCGGTCACACAGACACATCCCGTACAGTATCCCGGTCACACAGACACAGCCCGTACAGTATCCCGGTCACACAGACACATCCCGTACAGTATCCCGGTCACACACACACAGCCCGTACAGTATCCCGGTCACACACACACAGCCCGTACAGTATCCCGGTCACACAGACACTGCCCGTACAGTAACCCGGTCACACAGACACAGCCCGTACAGTATCCCGGTCACACACACACAGCCCGTACAGTATCCCGGTCACACAGACACAGCCCGTACAGTATCCCGGTCACACAGCCACAGCCCGTACAGTATCCCGGTCACACAGACACAGCTCGTACAGTATCCCGGTCACACAGACACATCCCGTACAGTATCCCGGTCACACAGACACAGCCCGTACAGTATCCCGGTCACACAGACACAGCCCGTACAGTATCCCGGTCACACAGACACAGCCCGTACAGTATCCCGGTCACACAGCCACAGCCCGTACAGTATCCCGGTCACACAGACACAGCCCGTACAGTATCCCGGTCACACACACACAGCCCGTACAGTATCCCGGTCACACACACACATCCCGTACAGTATCCCGGTCACACAGACACAGCCCGTACAGTCTCCCGGTCACACAGACACAGCCCGTACAGTATCCCGGTCACACAGACACAGCCCGTACAGTATCCCGGTCACACACACACAGCCCGTACAGTATCCCGGTCACACAGACACAGCCCGTACAGTATCCCGGTCACACACACACAGCCCGTACAGCATCCCGGTCACACAGACGCCATGTATTAGTAAAACCATCATACCTCATCCTCCAGGTACATTGCATGTTTCAGGTGTATCTCGGGAAGCTTATCTTTCATCGCCAGGCGCGCCAACTCAAATGCAAAATCGAATGCACTGAAAGAAAACGCAGACACAGTGTCAGCTTGAACACGATAAAACCAGTGGTATTTAGGGCTAATGCACATGTGTGGTAGTAAATAATTCATTATTTATTTAAATAGAATCCAGAGATCGGCAGTGTCTGTACATGGAGAATGTGTGTAAGGCTGAACTTTTAAAAAGGAGCCACTAAGCTCAGTGCCCCCATCCTCCACACTGTGCCCGCCACTGCTCCAGCCACTCAGATCAGTGTCCTCATCCTCCACACTGTGCCCGCCACTGCCTGCTGCTCCAGCCACTCAGATCAGTGTCCCCATCATCCACACTGTGCCCGCCACTGCCTGCTGCTCCAGCCACTCAGCTCAGTGCCCCCATCCTCAACACAGTGCCCACCGCTGCCCGCTACTCCAGGTACTCTGCTCAATGTCCCCATCCTCCAGACTGTGCCCACCACTGCCCGCTACTCCAGGTACTCTGCTCAGTGTCCCCCATCCTCCACACTGTGCCCACCACTGCCTGCTGCTCCAGCCACTCAGCTCAGTGCCCCCCGTCCTCCACACTGTGCCCACCACACAGCTCAGTGCCCCCATCCTCAACACAGTGCCCACCGCTGCCCGCTACTCCAGGTACTCTGCTCAGTGTCCCCATCCTCCACACTGTGCCCACCACTGCCTGCTGCTCCAGCCACTCAGCTCAGTGCCCCCCGTCCTCCACACTGTGCCCACCACTGCTCCAGCCACTCAGATCAGTGCCCCCCGTCCTCCACACTGTGCCCGCCACTGCCTGCTGCTCCAGCCACTCAGCTCAGTGCCCCCATCCTCCACACTGTGCCCACCACTGCTCCAGCCACTCAGCTCAGTGCCCCCCGTCCTCCACACTGTGCCCACCACTGCTCCAGCCACTCAGATCAGTGCCCCCCGTCCTCCACACTGTGCCCACCACACAGCTCAGTGCCCCCATCCTCAACACAGTACCCACCGCTGCCCGCTACTCCAGGTACTCTGCTCAGTGTCCCCATCCTCCACACTGTGCCCACCACTGCCTGCTGCTCCAGCCACTCAGATCAGTGCCCCCCGTCCTCCACACTGTGCCCACCACTGCTCCAGCCACTCAGATCAGTGCCCCTCGTCCTCCACACTGTGCCCACCACTGCTCCAGCCACTCAGATCAGTGTCCCCATCCTCCACACTGTGTCCGCCACAGACCGCTGCTCCAGCCACTCAGCTCAGTGCCCCCCGTCCTCCACACTGTGCCCACCACTGCCCGCTGCTTAGCAACTCAGCTCAGTGTCCCCATCCTCCACACTGTGCCCACCACTGCCCGCTGCTCAGCCACTCAGCTCAGTGCCCCCATCCTCCACACTGTGCCCACCACTGCCTGCTGCTCAGCCACTCAGCTCAGTGACCCCATCCTCCACACTGTGCCCACCACAGCCTGCCGCTCCAGCCACTCAGCTCAGTGCCCCCCGTCCTCCACACTGTGCCCACCACTGCCCGCTGCTCAGCTCAGTGCCCCCCGTCCTCCACACCGTGCTCACCAGTTCTCCATTGCATGATCAATTGCGGTCTCCAGCAGGTTGAATTTGAGGAGCAGTTTCACAGCCGCTTCCCCTCCCAGACTCTTTGCCCAGAGATAGGCAACATGTTTGTGAGCGCTAGCTCCACCGTGTGTTTTAGCCACCTGCCATACAAAAAGAAGTGTGTTGTTATAAGACTGTATGGACACAAGGCTTTCACTTATATTTGTGTGAGGATCACACCTAAATCAGCCAATCCCTGCCCTATGGCACTCTGCAATATGTACTTTGTGTGAGGCAGTCAAAGTGTTAACCTCATTTATATTACTTGAAAGAACGAATATATTTCTTCCCTTTTGAACCTTATTTAAATAGGTCTGATTGGTTTATGATGTCTGATAGCTGAAATCGATACCTAATGTGTATGCATTTTCTTTAACATTAGATAAAGTGAACTTGGGATCTTTAGATCACGGCTGATGGAGTTAGAGTTGGCTTATTAAGTGTGCCTCACGCTCCGGCAGCTACGTCATATTATATTATATTATATTATATTATATATACACACACACATATATATATATCTATCTATCTCCTCTGCTGTGTGAATGTATTCCTTACAAGTAGTATACATATCCGGAGACCCTCATTACAAAGGTCATTTCTAAACTAATGACTGCAGGTAAGGTATGTGTCTAACGGGGACTAATTAAGCCACATCAGTAAGCAAGCAGTAATATATACAATATAGACATCAGTGTGCATTCTGAGATATCCTGAGATCAGCACAGAGCTGCCTTAATACTCAGTGATGAAGAATAAATCCTGACTCATACTTGGACGTGTATACTCTTAGTGCGCTGCCGTCTGCCTGAGATGTACTATTCCTGTAGCTTTAACCTGTTAATATATAGCTGTGTTCTCCTGTACATAGAGCATGGTTATTGGAGAGGCATCTATTATTGATCCAGGAGCAGGTCAATGCTATGGGCATAAGGTGGACAAGGAGAAAGGACCTCCATAGCCATCTAACAGGTAGTAGGGGAAAGACGGAGCACAAGGTACATGAGAGCTAGGGTGGCTCCTGCATTGACAACATACAATAGATAACATGTCAGCATGGCCCTGGTACAGCTGGAAGGACAGGGGGCATTGTTGGGGCGCATTTGGCAGGAGCTTTACTGACCCAGACAACTCAAATTGCTATTGTTCCTAATAATAATGTAATTGTAATAATAATTGTTCCTAATAATGATGATGGTGCCCAAGATGATGTCTGGAGCTCTGAGAGAAAAGGATCATAAAATCCATACATTAAGAAGACAACATTTTCCTGCAAAACTGTCTGATGGGATCTCATAAACATGTAACACCTGGGAATGTGAGCGCACAAGCAGTGTACTACCATACAGCGCAGGATGGCGATACAGTAACACACAATCTAAGGAACGCTGCAGCTCTAAGTGTTTGTTTCCCACAGTGGAGGGTTCTAGTAGGTGCAATCAGTGCCTTAGAAGGCAAGGTCAGTATTTACTGCTACTGAGTGATCACCCCACATTGCAGTGATTCTTTCCTGATGGGAACAGTGTCTTCCAGGATTACAATGCTCACATCTACAGAACATTCATGGTCACCTAATGGTGTGATGGACATGACAATGATGCTATCCTTATCTTCTGGCCCTCAGTCACCAGACCTGAACCAAATCGAGGATTTATTGGATATTCCACCATCATCAGACAGCCCTCAAATGACCCTACTCACACATCTACCTGTGTCTTCCTCTCTCCGACCATCTCTCTCCACTCACACATTGACCTGTGTCTTCCTATCTCCGACCATCTCACTCCATTCACACATCTACCTGTGTCTTCCTCTCTCCGACCATCTCACTCCACTCACATATTGACCTGTGTCTTCCTATCTCCGACCATCTCTCTCCACTCACACATCTAACTGTGTCTTCCTCTCTCCGACCATCTCTCTCCACTCACACATCTACCTGTGTCTTCCTATCTCCGACCATCTCACTCCACTCACACATCTACCTGTGTCTTCCTATCTCCGACCATCTCTCTCCACTCACACATCTACCTGTGTCTTCCTCTCTCCGACCATCTCTCTCCACTCACACATCTACCTGTGTCTTCCTATCACTGACCATCTCTCTCCACTCACACATCTACCTGTGTCTTCCTATCACTGACCATCTCTCTCCACTCACACATCTACCTGTGTCTTCCTATCTCCGACCATCTCACTCCACTCACACATCTACCTGTGTCTTCCTATCTCCGACCATCTCACTCCACTCACACATCTACCTGTGTCTTCCTATCTCCGACCATCTCTCTCCACTCACACATATACCTGTGTCTTCCTATCTCCGACCATCTCTCTCCACTCACACATCTACCTGTGTCTTCCTATCTCCGACCATCTCACTCCACTCACACATCTACCTGTGTCTTCCTATCTCCGACCATCTCTCTCCACTCACACATCTACCTGTGTCTTCCTATCTCCGACCATCTCACTCCACTCACACATCTACCTGTGTCTTCCTATCTCCGACCATCTCACTCCACTCACACATCTACCTGTGTCTTCCTATCTCCGACCATCTCACTCCACTCACACATCTACCTGTGTCTTCCTATCTCCGACCATCTCTCTCCACTCACACATATACCTGTGTCTTCCTATCTCCGACCATCTCTCTCCACTCACACATCTACCTGTGTCTTCCTATCTCCGACCATCTCACTCCACTCACACATCTACCTGTGTCTTCCTATCACTGACCATCTCTCTCCACTCACACATCTACCTGTGTCTTCCTATCTCCGACCATGTCACTCCACTCACACATCTACCTGTGTCTTCCTATCTCCGACCATCTCTCTCCACTCACACATCTACCTGTGTCTTCCTATCACTGACCATCTCTCTCCACTCACACATCTACCTGTGTCTTCCTATCACTGACCATCTCTCTCCACTCACACATCTACCTGTGTCTTCCTATCACTGACCATCTCTCTCCACTCACACATCTACCTGTGTCTTCCTATCTCCGACCATCTCACTCCACTCACACATCTACCTGTGTCTTCCTATCTCCGACCATCTCACTCCACTCACACATCTACCTGTGTCTTCCTATCTCCGACCATCTCTCTCCACTCACACATATACCTGTGTCTTCCTATCACTGACCATCTCTCTCCACTCACACATCTACCTGTGTCTTCCTATCTCCGACCGTCTCTCTCCACTCACACATCTACCTGTGTCTTCCTATCTCCGACCGTCTCTCTCTACTCACACATCTACCTGTGTCTTCCTATCTCCGACCATCTCACTCCACTCACACATATACCTGCGTCTTCCTCTCTCCGACCATCTCTCTCCACTCACACATCTACCTGTGTCTTCCTATCTCCGACCGTCTCTCTCTACTCACACATCTACTTGTGTCTTCCTCTCTCCGACCATCTCTCTCTACTCACACATCTACCTGCGTCTTCCTATCTCCGACCGTCTCTCTCTACTCACACATCTACCTGCGTCTTCCTATCTCCGACCGTCTCTCTCCACACACACATCTACCTGCGTCTTCCTATCTCCGACCATCTCTCTCCACTCACACATCTACCTGTGTCTTCCTATCTCCGACCATCTCTCTCCACACACACATCTACCTGTGTCTTCCTATCTCCAACCATCTCTCTCTACTCACACATCTACCTGTGTCTTCCTATCTCCGACCGTCTCTCTCCACTCACACATATACCTGCGTCTTCCTATCTCCGACCATCTCTCTCCGCTTACACATCTACCTGTGTCTTCCTATCTCCGACCATCTCTCTCCACACACACATCTACCTGTGTCTTCCTATCTCCAACCATCTCTCTCTACTCACACATCTACCTGTGTCTTCCTATCTCCGACCATCTCTCTCCGCTCACACATCTACCTGTGTCTTCCTATCTCCGACCGTCTCTCTCCACTCACACATCTACCTGTGTCTTCCTATCTCCGACCGTCTCTCTCCACTCACACATCTACCTGTGTCTTCCTATCTCCGACCATCTCTCTCCACTCACACATCTACCTGTGTCTTCCTATCTCCGACCATCTCTCTCCACTCACACATCTACCTGTGTCTTCCTATCTCCGACCATCTCTCTCCACTCACACATCTACCTGTGTCTTCCTATCTCCGACCATCTCTCTCCACTCACACATATACCTGTGTCTTCCTCTCTCCAACCATCTCTCTCCACTCACACATCTACCTGTGTCTTCCTATCTCCGACCATCTCACTCCACTCACACATATACCTGTGTCTTCCTATCTCCGACCGTCTCTCTCCACTCACACATCTACCTGTGTCTTCCTATCTCCGACCGTCTCTCTCCACTCACACATCTACCTGTGTCTTCCTATCTCCGACCGTCTCTCTCCACACACACATCTACCTGTGTCTTCCTATCTCCGACCATCTCTCTCCACTCACACATCTACCTGTGTCTTCCTATCTCCGACCATCTCTCTCCACTCACACATCTACCTGTGTCTTCCTCTCTCCAACCATCTCTCTCTCTCTCTCCACTCACACATCTACCTGTGTCTTCCTATCTCCGACCGTCTCTCTCCACTCACACATCTACCTGTGTCTTCCTATCTCCGACCGTCTCTCTCCACTCACACATCTACCTGTGTCTTCCTATCTCCGACCGTCTCTCTCCACTCACACATCTACCTGTGTCTTCCTATCTCCGACCGTCTCTCTCCACTCACACATCTACCTGTGTCTTCCTATCTCCGACCATCTCTCTCCACTCACACATCTACCTGTGTCTTCCTATCTCCGACCGTCTCTCTCCACTCACACATCTACCTGTGTCTTCCTATCTCCGACCGTCTCTCTCCACTCACACATCTACCTGTGTCTTCCTATCTCCGACCGTCTCTCTCCACTCACACATCTACCTGTGTCTTCCTATCTCCGACCGTCTCTCTCCACTCACACATCTACCTGTGTCTTCCTATCTCCGACCGTCTCTCTCCACTCACACATATACCTGTGTCTTCCTATCTCCGACCATCTCTCTCCACTCACACATCTACCTGTGTCTTCCTATCTCCGACCATCTCTCTCCACTCACACATCAACCTGTGTCTTCCTATCTCCGACCATCTCTCTCCACTCACACATATACCTGTGTCTTCCTCTCTCCGACCATCTCTCTCCACTCACACATCTACCTGTGTCTTCCTATCTCCGACCATCTCACTCCACTCACACATATACCTGTGTCTTCCTATCTCCGACCGTCTCTCTCCACTCACACATCTACCTGTGTCTTCCTATCTCCGACCGTCTCTCTCCACACTCACACATCGACCTGTGTCTTCCTATCTCCGACCATCTCTCTCCACTCACACATCTACTTGTGTCTTCCTATCTCCGACCATCTCTCTCCACTCACACATCTACCTGTGTCTTCCTATCTCCGACCGTCTCTCTCCACTCACACATCTACCTGTGTCTTCCTATCTCCGACCGTCTCTCTCCACTCACACATCTACCTGTGTCTTCCTATCTCCGACCATCTCTCTCCACTCACACATCTACCTGTGTCTTCCTATCTTCGACCATCTCTCTCCACTCACACATCTACCTGTGTCTTCCTATCTCCGACCATCTCTCTCCACTCACACATATACCTGTGTCTTCCTCTCTCCAACCATCTCTCTCCACTCACACATCTACCTGTGTCTTCCTATCTCCGACCATCTCACTCCACTCACACATATACCTGTTTCTTCCTATCTCCGACCGTCTCTCTCCACTCACACATCTACCTGTGTCTTCCTCTCTCCGACCGTCTCTCTCTACTCACACATCTACCTGTGTCTTCCTATCTCCGACCGTCTCTCTCCACTCACACATTGACCTGTGTCTTCCTATCTCCGACCATCTCTCTCCACTCACACATCTACCTGTGTCTTCCTCTCTCCGACCATCTCTCTCCACTCACACATCTACCTGTGTCTTCCTCTCTCCGACCATCTCACTCCACTCACACATCGACCTGTGTCTTCCTATCTCCGACCATCTCTCTCCACTCACACATCTACTTGTGTCTTCCTATCTCCGACCATCTCTCTCCACTCACACATCTACCTGTGTCTTCCTATCTCCGACCGTCTCTCTCCACTCACACATCTACCTGTGTCTTCCTATCTCCGACCGTCTCTCTCCACTCACACATCTACCTGTGTCTTCCTATCTCCGACCATCTCTCTCCACTCACACATCTACCTGTGTCTTCCTATCTCCGACCATCTCTCTCCACTCACACATATACCTGTGTCTTCCTCTCTCCAACCATCTCTCTCCACTCACACATCTACCTGTGTCTTCCTATCTCCGACCATCTCACTCCACTCACACATATACCTGTTTCTTCCTATCTCCGACCGTCTCTCTCCACTCACACATCTACCTGTGTCTTCCTCTCTCCGACCGTCTCTCTCTACTCACACATCTACCTGTGTCTTCCTATCTCCGACCGTCTCTCTCCACTCACACATCTACCTGTGTCTTCCTATCTCCGACCATCTCTCTCCACTCACACATCTACCTGTGTCTTCCTATCTCCGACCATCTCTCTCCACTCACACATCTACCTGTGTCTTCCTATCTCCGACCATCTCTCTCCACTCACACATATACCTGTGTCTTCCTCTCTCCAACCATCTCTCTCCACTCACACATCTACCTGTGTCTTCCTATCTCCGACCATCTCACTCCACTCACACATATACCTGTTTCTTCCTATCTCCGACCGTCTCTCTCCACTCACACATCTACCTGTGTCTTCCTCTCTCCGACCGTCTCTCTCTACTCACACATCTACCTGTGTCTTCCTATCTCCAACCGTCTCTCTCCAATCACACATCGACCTGTGTCTTCCTATCTCCGACCATCTCTCTCCACTCACACATCTACCTGTGTCTTCCTATCTTCGACCGTCTCTCTCCACTCACACATCTACCTGTGTCTTCCTATCTCCGACCGTCTCTCTCCACTCACACATCTACCTGTGTCTTCCTATCTCCGACCATCTCTCTCCACTCACACATCTACCTGTGTCTTCCTATCTCCGACCATCTCTCTCCACTCACACATCTACCTGTGTCTTCCTATCTCCGACCATCTCTCTCCACTCACACATCTACCTGTGTCTTCCTATCTCCGACCATCTCTCTCCACTCACACATCTACCTGTGTCTTCCTCTCTCCAACCATCTCTCTCCACTCACACATCTACCTGTGTCTTCCTATCTCCGACCATCTCACTCCACTCACACATATACCTGTGTCTTCCTATCTCCGACCGTCTCTCTCCACTCACACATCTACCTGTGTCTTCCTATCTCCGACCGTCTCTCTCCACTCACACATCTACCTGTGTCTTCCTATCTCCGACCGTCTCTCTCCACACACACATCTACCTGTGTCTTCCTATCTCCGACCATCTCTCTCCACTCACACATCTACCTGTGTCTTCCTATCTCCGACCATCTCTCTCCACTCACACATCTACCTGTGTCTTCCTCTCTCCAACCATCTCTCTCTCTCTCTCCACTCACACATCTACCTGTGTCTTCCTATCTCCGACCGTCTCTCTCCACTCACACATCTACCTGTGTCTTCCTATCTCCGACCGTCTCTCTCCACTCACACATCTACCTGTGTCTTCCTATCTCCGACCGTCTCTCTCCACTCACACATCTACCTGTGTCTTCCTATCTCCGACCGTCTCTCTCCACTCACACATCTACCTGTGTCTTCCTATCTCCGACCATCTCTCTCCACTCACACATCTACCTGTGTCTTCCTATCTCCGACCGTCTCTCTCCACTCACACATCTACCTGTGTCTTCCTATCTCCGACCGTCTCTCTCCACTCACACATCTACCTGTGTCTTCCTATCTCCGACCGTCTCTCTCCACTCACACATCTACCTGTGTCTTCCTATCTCCGACCGTCTCTCTCCACTCACACATCTACCTGTGTCTTCCTATCTCCGACCGTCTCTCTCCACTCACACATATACCTGTGTCTTCCTATCTCCGACCATCTCTCTCCACTCACACATCTACCTGTGTCTTCCTATCTCCGACCATCTCTCTCCACTCACACATCAACCTGTGTCTTCCTATCTACGACCATCTCTCTCCACTCACACATATACCTGTGTCTTCCTCTCTCCAACCATCTCTCTCCACTCACACATCTACCTGTGTCTTCCTATCTCCGACCATCTCACTCCACTCACACATATACCTGTGTCTTCCTATCTCCGACCGTCTCTCTCCACTCACACATCTACCTGTGTCTTCCTATCTCCGACCGTCTCTCTCCACACTCACACATCGACCTGTGTCTTCCTATCTCCGACCATCTCTCTCCACTCACACATCTACTTGTGTCTTCCTATCTCCGACCATCTCTCTCCACTCACACATCTACCTGTGTCTTCCTATCTCCGACCGTCTCTCTCCACTCACACATCTACCTGTGTCTTCCTATCTCCGACCGTCTCTCTCCACTCACACATCTACCTGTGTCTTCCTATCTCCGACCATCTCTCTCCACTCACACATCTACCTGTGTCTTCCTATCTTCGACCATCTCTCTCCACTCACACATCTACCTGTGTCTTCCTATCTCCGACCATCTCTCTCCACTCACACATATACCTGTGTCTTCCTCTCTCCAACCATCTCTCTCCACTCACACATCTACCTGTGTCTTCCTATCTCCGACCATCTCACTCCACTCACACATATACCTGTTTCTTCCTATCTCCGACCGTCTCTCTCCACTCACACATCTACCTGTGTCTTCCTCTCTCCGACCGTCTCTCTCTACTCACACATCTACCTGTGTCTTCCTATCTCCGACCGTCTCTCTCCACTCACACATCGACCTGTGTCTTCCTATCTCCGACCATCTCTCTCCACTCACACATCTACCTGTGTCTTCCTCTCTCCGACCATCTCTCTCCACTCACACATCTACCTGTGTCTTCCTCTCTCCGACCATCTCACTCCACTCACACATCGACCTGTGTCTTCCTATCTCCGACCATCTCTCTCCACTCACACATCTACCTGTGTCTTCCTATCTCCGACCATCTCTCTCCACTCACACATCTACCTGTGTCTTCCTATCTCCGACCGTCTCTCTCCACTCACACATCTACCTGTGTCTTCCTATCTCCGACCGTCTCTCTCCACTCACACATCTACCTGTGTCTTCCTATCTCCGACCGTCTCTCTCCACTCACACATCTACCTGTGTCTTCCTCTCTCCGACCATCTCTCTCCACTCACACATCTACCTGTGTCTTCCTATCTCCGACCATCTCTCTCCACTCACACATCTACCTGTGTCTTCCTATCTCCGACCATCTCTCTCCACTCACACATCTACCTGTGTCTTCCTATCTCCGACCATCTCTCTCCACTCACACATATACCTGTGTCTTCCTCTCTCCAACCATCTCTCTCCACTCACACATCTACCTGTGTCTTCCTATCTCCGACCATCTCACTCCACTCACACATATACCTGTTTCTTCCTATCTCCGACCGTCTCTCTCCACTCACACATCTACCTGTGTCTTCCTCTCTCCGACCGTCTCTCTCTACTCACACATCTACCTGTGTCTTCCTATCTCCGACCGTCTCTCTCCACTCACACATCTACCTGTGTCTTCCTATCTCCGACCATCTCTCTCCACTCACACATCTACCTGTGTCTTCCTATCTCCGACCATCTCTCTCCACTCACACATCTACCTGTGTCTTCCTATCTCCGACCATCTCTCTCCACTCACACATATACCTGTGTCTTCCTCTCTCCAACCATCTCTCTCCACTCACACATCTACCTGTGTCTTCCTATCTCCGACCATCTCACTCCACTCACACATATACCTGTTTCTTCCTATCTCCGACCGTCTCTCTCCACTCACACATCTACCTGTGTCTTCCTCTCTCCGACCGTCTCTCTCCACTCACACATCTACCTGTGTCTTCCTATCTCCGACCGTCTCTCTCCACTCACACATCGACCTGTGTCTTCCTATCTCCGACCGTCTCTCTCCACTCACACATCTACCTGTGTCTTCCTCTCTCCGACCGTCTCTCTCTACTCACACATCTACCTGTGTCTTCCTATCTCCGACCGTCTCTCTCCACTCACACATCGACCTGTGTCTTCCTATCTCCGACCATCTCTCTCCACTCACACATCTACCTGTGTCTTCCTCTCTCCGACCATCTCTCTCCACTCACACATATACCTGTGTCTTCCTATCTCCGACCGTCTCTCTCCACTCACACATCGACCTGTGTCTTCCTATCTCCGACCATATCTCTCCACTCACACATCTACCTGTGTCTTCCTATCTCCGACCATCTCTCTCCACTCACACATCTACCTGTGTCTTCCTCTCTCCGACCATCTCTCTCCACTCACACATCTACCTGTGTCTTCCTCTCTCCGACCATCTCTCTCCACTCACACATCTACCTGTGTCTTCCTATCTCCGACCATCTCTCTCCACTCACACATCTACCTGTGTCTTCCTATCTCCGACCATCTCTCTCCACTCACACATCTACCTGTGTCTTCCTCTCTCCGACCATCTCTCTCCACTCACACATCTACCTGTGTCTTCCTATCTCCGACCATCTCTCTCCACTCACACATCTACCTGTGTCTTACTCTCTCTGACCATCTCTCTCCACTCACACATCTACCTGTGTCTTACTCTCTCCGACCATCTCTCTCCACTCACACATCTACCTGTGTCTTCCTATCTCCGACCATCTCTCTCCACTCACACATCTACCTGTGTCTTCCTCTCTCCGACCATCTCTCTCCACTCACACATCTACCTGTGTCTTCCTCTCTCCGACCATCTCTCTCCACTCACACATCTACCTGTGTCTTCCTCTCTCCGACCATCTCTCTCCACTCACACATCTACCTGTGTCTTCCTCTCTCCGACCATCTCTCTCCACTCACACATCTACCTGTGTCTTCCTCTCTCCAACCATCTCTCTCTCTCTCTCCACTCACACATCTACCCGTGTCTTCCTCTCTCCAACCATCTCTCTCTCTCTCTCCACTCACACATCTACCCGTGTCTTCCTCTCTCCAACCATCTCTCTCTCTCCACTCACACATCTACCCGTGTCTTCCTCTCTCCAACCATCTCTCTCTCTCCACTCACACATCTACCCGTGTCTTCCTCTCTCCAACCATCTCTCTCTCTCTCTCCACTCACACATCTACCCGTGTCTTCCTCTCTCCAACCATCTCTCTCTCTCTCTCCACTCACACATCTACCCGTGTCTTCCTCTCTCCAACCATCTCTCTCTCTCTCTCCACTCACCCATCTACCCGTGTCTTCCTCTCTCCAAACATCTCTCTCTCTCTCTCCACTCACACATCTACCCGTGTCTTCCTCTCTCCAACCATCTCTCTCTCTCTCCACTCACACATCTACCCGTGTCTTCCTCTCTCCAACCATCTCTCTCTCTCCACTCACACATCTACCCGTGTCTTCCTCTCTCCAACCATCTCTCTCTCTCTCTCCACTCACACATCTACCCGTGTCTTCCTCTCTCCAACCATCTCTCTCTCTCCACTCACACATCTACCCGTGTCTTCCTATCTCCAACCATCTCTCTCTCTCCACTCACACATCTACCCGTGTCTTCCTCTCTCCAACCATCTCTCTCTCTCCACTCACACATCTACCCGTGTCTTCCTCTCTCCAACCATCTCTCTCTCTCTCTCCACTCACACACCTACCCGTGTCTTCCTCTCTCCAACCATCTCTCTCTCTCTCTCCACTCACACATCTACCCGTGTCTTCCTCTCTCCAACCATCTCTCTCTCTCCACTCACACATCTACCCGTGTCTTCCTCTCTCCAACCATCTCTCTCTCTCCACTCACACATCTACCCGTGTCTTCCTCTCTCCAACCATCTCTCTCTCTCCACTCACACATCTCCCCGTGTCTTCCTCTCTCCAACCATCTCTCTCTCTCTCTCCACTCACACATCTACCCGTGTCTTCCTCTCTCCAACCATCTCTCTCTCTCTCTCCACTCACACATCTACCCGTGTCTTCCTCTCTCCAAACATCTCTCTCTCTCTCTCCACTCACACATCTACCCGTGTCTTCCTCTCTCCAACCATCTCTCTCTCTCTCCACTCACACATCTACCCGTGTCTTCCTCTCTCCAACCATCTCTCTCTCTCCACTCACACATCTACCCGTGTCTTCCTCTCTCCAACCATCTCTCTCTCTCTCTCTCCACTCACACATCTACCCGTGTCTTTCTCTCTCCAACCATCTCTCTCTCTCTCTCCACTCACACATCTACCCGTGTCTTCCTCTCTCCAACCATCTCTCTCTCTCTCTCCACTCACACATCTACCCGTGTCTTCCTCTCTCCAACCATCTCTCTCTCCACTCACACATCTACCCGTGTCTTCCTCTCTCCAACCATCTCTCTCCACTCACACATCTACCCGTGTCTTCCTCTCTCCAACCATCTCTCTCTCTCCACTCACACATCTACCCGTGTCTTCCTCTCTCCAACCATCTCTCTCTCTCCACTCACACATCTACCCGTGTCTTCCTCTCTCCAACCATCTCTCTCTTCACTCACACATCTACCAGTGTCTTCCTCTCTCCAAACATCTCTCTCTCTCCACTCACACATCTACCCGTGTCTTCCTCTCTCCAACCATCTCTCTCTCTCCACTCACACATCTACCCGTGTCTTCCTCTCTCCAACCATCTCTCTCTCTCCACTCACACATCTACCCGTGTCTTCCTCTCTCCAACCATCTCTCTCTCTCCACTCACACATCTACCCGTGTCTTCCTCTCTCCAACCATCTCTCTCTCTCCACTCACACATCTACCCGTGTCTTCCTCTCTCCAACCATCTCTCTCTCTCCACTCACACATCTACCCGTGTCTTCCTCTCTCCAACCATCTCTCTCTCTCCACTCACACATCTACCCGTGTCTTCCTCTCTCCAACCATCTCTCTCTCTCCACTCACACATCTACCCGTGTCTTCCTCTCGCCAACCATCTCTCTCTCTCCACTCACACATCTACCCATGTCTTCCTCTCGCCAACCATCTCTCTCTCTCCACACACACATCTACCCGTGTCTTCCTCTCTCCAACCATCTCTCTCTCTCCACTCAATCTACCCGTGTCTTCCTCTCTCCAACCATCTCTCTCTCCACTCACAGATCTACCCGTGTCTTCCTCTCTCCAACCATCTCTCTCTCCACTCACACATCTACCCGTGTCTTCCTCTCTCCAACCATCTCTCTCTCCACTCACACATCTACCCGTGTCTTCCTGTCTCCAACCATCTCTCTCTCCACTCACACATCTACCCGTGTCTTCCTCTCTCCAACCATCTCTCTCTCCACTCACACATCTACCCGTGTCTTCCTCTCTCCAACCATCTCTCTCTCCACTCACACATCTACCCGTGTCTTCCTCTCTCCAACCATCTCTCTCTCCACTCACACATCTACCCGTGTCTTCCTCTCTCCAACATCTCTCTCTCCACTCACACATCTACCCGTGTCTTCCTCTCTCCAACCATCTCTCTCTCCACTCACACATCTACCCGTGTCTTCCTCTCTCCAACCATCTCTCTCTCCACTCACACATCTACCCGTGTCTTCCTCTCTCCAACCATCTCTCTCTCTCCACTCACACATCTACCCGTGTCTTCCTCTCTCCAACCATCTCTCTCTCCACTCACACATCTACCCGTGTCTTCCTCTCTCCAACCATCTCTCTCTCTCCACTCACACATCTACCCGTGTCTTCCTCTCTCCAACCATCTCTCTCTCTCCACTCACACATCTACCCGTGTCTTCCTCTCTCCAACCATCTCTCTCTCCACTCACACATCTACCCGTGTCTTCCTCTCTCCAACCATCTCTCTCTCTCCACTCACACATCTACCCGTGTCTTCCTCTCTGCACTCACACATCTACCTGTTTCTCACTGTGAATGTAAAGGATCAAAAGCTCTAAAAATAGAATAAAACCTTTGTAAATTGTAAAATCTGAATGGGTATTGATATTCTACTGTTTATTGTTCTCGCCTATTTCCGTTCTAAATAGAGAGTAAAACAAATAAATAGAATAAACCATGTACACTACAAGTGTTGGTGTGTTTGACAGCAGATAGGGAAGCCCCTGAGGTGCTGGTAACAGGCAGAATGGTGGAGTGAGCCCATCTTGTCGCACATGAAAAATGTAGAACTGGGTGAAAACAGGGCAAGAGGGTGAGAAGAATGGTAGAAAGAGGGCGCTGAATGTTACCCTGTGTGCTTCCTCCCACATATCTGCCGATCTGTACAGATTTACTGCTGCTTTCCAGTCCTTGCCCTTCAGGTAATGATACTCAGCTTCCCGCAGACGTCCTCCAGCTTCCAGCTCCTGGTGACAGAGGACACATCAGTCACTCCATAAAAGGTCCACTCCTTAGACACAAAACATACAATGACAGATTACCTTGCCCAAGTGTAGGTGGGTGTCCAGTAAGAGATCTGGGTGATACTTTGACACCAGACGGATCATGTCTTCATGCAAGTTGTGCTTCTTATACATTGCAATGGCGAGATCTGGTTCATCTACTGTGATGTACACTCTGTGGGAAATATAACATTATATATAGTATAGGTGTGATGCCGAGACCATCCCCCAATAACCACAACTGTGGGAAATATAATGTTATACATAGTATAGGTGTGATGCTGAGACCACCCCCCAATAACCACAACTGTAGGTAATATAATATTATACATAGTATAGGTGTGATGCCGAGACCACCCCCCAATAACCACAACTGTGGGAAATATAATGTTATACATAGTATAGGTGTGATGCCGAGACCACCCCCCAATAACCACAACTGTGGGAAATATAATGTTATACATAGTATAGGAATGATGCCGAGACCACCCCCCAATAACCACAACCGTAGGTAATATAATGTTATACATAGTATAGGTGTGATGCCGAGACCACCCCCCAATAACCACAACTGTAGAAATATAATGTTATACATAGTATAGGTGTGATGCTGAGACCACCCCCCAATAACCACAACTGTAGGTAATATAATGTTATACATAGTATAGGTGTGATGCTGAGACCACCCCCCAATAACCACAACTGTAGGTAATATAATGTTATACATAGTATAGGAATGATGCCGAGACCACCCCCCAATAACCACAACTGTGGGAAGTATAATGTTATACATAGTATAGGAATGATGCCGAGACCACCCCCCAATAACCACAACTGTGGGAAATATAATGTTATACATAGTATAGGTGTGATGCCGAGACCACCCCCCAATAACCACAACTGTGGAAAATATAATGTTATACATAGTATAGGAATGATGCCGAGACCACCCCCTAATAACCACAACTGTAGGTAATATAATGTTATACATAGTATAGGTGTGATGCCGAGACCACCCCCCAATAACCACAACTGTGGGAAATATAATGTTATACATAGTATAGGTGTGATGCCGAGACCACCCCCCAATAACCACAACTGTAGGTAATATAATGTTATACATAGTATAGGAATGATGCCGAGACCACCCCCTAATAACCACAACTGTAGGTAATATAATGTTATACATAGTATAGGTGTGATGCTGAGACCACCCCCCAATAACCACAACTGTGGGAAATATAATGTTATACATAGTATAGGTGTGATGCCGAGACCACCCCCCAATAACCACAACCGTAGGTAATATAATGTTATACATAGTATAGGTGTGATGCCGAGACCACCCCCCAATAACCACAACTGTAGAAATATAATGTTATACATAGTATAGGTGTGATGCCGAGACCACCCCCCAATAACCACAACTGTGGGAAATATAATGTTATACATAGTATAGGTGTGATGCCGAGACCACCCCCCAATAACCACAACTGTAGAAATATAATGTTATACATAGTATAGGTGTGATGCTGAGACCACCCCCCAATAACCACAACTGTGGGAAATATAATGTTATACATAGTATAGGTGTGATGCCGAGACCACCCCCCAATAACCACAACTGTGGGAAATATAATGTTATACATAGTATAGGTGTGATGCTGAGACCACCCCCCAATAACCACAACTGTGGGAAATATAATGTTATACATAGTATAGGTGTGATGCCGAGACCACCCCCCAATAACCACAACTGTGGGAAATATAATGTTATACATAGTATAGGTGTGATGCAGAGACCACCCCCCAATAACCACAACTGTGGGAAATATAATGTTATACATAGTATAGGTGTGATGCCGAGACCACCCCCCAATAACCACAACTGTAGGTAATATAATGTTATACATAGTATAGGTGTGATGCCGAGACCACCCCCCAATAACCACAACTGTGGGAAATATAATGTTATACATAGTATAGGTGTGATGCCGAGACCACCCCCCAATAACCACAACTATAGAAATATAATGTTATACATAGTATAGGTGTGATGCCGAGACCACCCCCCAATAACCACAACCGTAGGTAATATAATGTTATACATAGTATAGGTGTGATGCCGAGTCCACCCCCCAATAACCACAACTGTAGGTAATATAATGTTATACATAGTATAGGTGTGATGCCGAGACCACCCCCCAATAACCACAACTGTGGGAAATATAATGTTATACATAGTATAGGTGTGATGCCGAGACCACCCCCCAATAACCACAACCGTAGGTAATATAATGTTATACATAGTATAGGAATGATGCCGAGACCACCCCCCAATAACCACAACTGTGGGAAATATAATGTTATACATAGTATAGGTGTGATGCCGAGACCACCCCCCAATAACCACAACCGTAGGTAATATAATGTTATACATAGTATAGGTGTGATGCCGAGACCACCCCCCAATAACCACAACTGTGGGAAATATAATGTTATACATAGTATAGGTGTGATGCCGAGACCACCCCCCAATAACCACAACTGTGGGAAATATAATGTTATACATAGTATAGGTGTGATGCCGAGACCACCCCCCAATAACCACAACCGTAGGTAATATAATGTTATACATAGTATAGGTGTGATGCTGAGACCATCCCCCAATAACCACAACTGTGGGAAATATAATGTTATACATAGTATAGGTGTGATGCCGAGACCACCCCCCAATAACCACAACCGTAGGTAATATAATGTTATACATAGTATAGGTGTGATGCTGAGACCACCCCCCAATAACCACAACTGTAGAAATATAATGTTATACATAGTATAGGTGTGATGCTGAGACCACCCCCCAATAACCACAACTGTAGAAATATAATGTTATACATAGTATAGGTGTGATGCTGAGACCACCCCCCAATAACCACAACTGTAGGTAATATAATGTTATACATAGTATAGGAATGATGCTGAGACCACCCCCCAATAACCACAACTGTAGAAATATAATGTTATACATAGTATAGGTGTGATGCCGAGACCACCCCCCCAATAACCACAACTGTAGGTAATATAATGTTATACATAGTATAGGTGTGATGCTGAGACCACCCCCCAATAACCACAACTGTAGAAATATAATGTTATACATAGTATAGGTGTGATGCTGAGACCACCCCCCAATAACCACAACTGTAGGTAATATAATGTTATACATAGTATAGGTGTGATGCTGAGACCACCCCCCAATAACCACAACTGTGGGAAATATAATATTATACATAGTATAGGTGTGATGCCGAGACCACCCCCCAATAACCACAACTGTGGGAAATATAATGTTATACATAGTATAGGAATGATGCCGAGACCACCCCCCAATAACCACAACTGTGGGAAATATAATGTTATACATAGTATAGGTGTGATGCCGAGACCACCCCCCAATAACCACAACTGTGGGAAATATAATGTTATACATAGTATAGGTGTGATGCTGAGACCACCCCCCAATAACCACAACTGTGGGAAATATAATGGTATACATAGTATAGGAATGATGCCGAGACCACCCCCCAATAACCACAACTGTAGAAATATAATGTTATACATAGTATAGGTGTGATGCCGAGACCACCCCCCAATAACCACAACTGTGGCAAATATAATGTTATACATAGTATAGGTGTGATGCCGAGACCACCCCCCAATAACCACAACTGTGGGAAATATAATGTTATACATATTATAGGAATGATGCCGAGACCACCCCCCAATAACCACAACTGTGGGAAATATAATGTTATACATAGTATAGGTGTGATGCCGAGACCACCCCCCAATAACCACAACTGTGGGAAATATAATGTTATACATAGTATAGGTGTGATGCTGAGACCACCCCCCAATAACCACAACTGTAGGTAATATAATGTTATACATAGTATAGGTGTGATGCTGAGACCACCCCCCAATAACCACAACTGTGGGAAATATAATGTTATACATAGTATAGGTGTGATGCCGAGACCACCCCCCAATAACCACAACTGTGGGAAATATAATGTTATACATAGTATAGGTGTGATGCTGAGACCACCCCCCAATAACCACAACTGTGGGAAATATAATGTTATACATAGTATAGGTGTGATGCCGAGACCACCCCCCAATAACCACAACTGTGGGAAATATAATGTTATACATAGTATAGGTGTGATGCTGAGACCACCCCCCAATAACCACAACTGTGGGAAATATAACATTATACATAGTATAGGTGTGATGCCGAGACCACCCCCCAATAACCACAACTGTAGGTAATATAATGTTATACATAGTATAGGTGTGATGCCGAGACCACCCCCCAATAACCACAACTGTAGGTAATATAATGTTATACATAGTATAGGTGTGGCCTTACCTAGAAAAATCAAAGGAAACCATGACAGGAGACATAAAACCAGAGATAATAGTATATAAAAGAATATATTTTTAATGTCTCAGTAAATATAATACATAGGCCTCAAATTGGTAACTGAAACCAAACATTTGAAAAATACTTGGCCTAAAAGCTGTATAAATGAAATAACAAATGGTGCCTATAAACAGAGTAAATTGATGAGTATGTCCATATAGCTAGTAAATATATGGTAGTTCATATAAAGGTATAATCACTATAAAATCCCTCCAAGATATCCAGCACATCGGCCCATAAGTTGGAAGATATATAACAATCGGAGTAATGCTGGTATATTAATGGTATTCCACGTCCAGATCCTGATGGAACGTCACTGGCAGAGGACTTGTATAGGACATAAATGATATAAGTCACAGAATTGTCTCAGTGGTTCCAATGCAGCAACTCCCAGCTTATGACTCCGTCCGGGTGCTCTGCACACAACCGTCAGAGGACATTACCCAGAAGCATAGCCGGATTAAGGGGGGGCACGTGCCCTGGCTCCCCTCTCTCTGAGGGCCCCCCGCCACCTGGGAGGAGAGAAGCTGCTGCATGTGCAGAAGGTAGAGGTCGGTGCTGCTGTATATGTGGCCTGCTGGCAAGGATTTTGTCAGTCCGGAGGAGGAGGGTTTGTAGCGATGCAGCGGCGCACGGGGGGGGGGGTTTCCTGCCTGGTGTGCCTTATGTTGGAGGGGGGTGCCGCGAGCGGTGAAGGAGTGGGGGAAAATAAAGTTAATAAAAACATCACTGGTGGTCAGTGGCAGCAACAGGCAGCCAATCGTGAGGCTGCCTATTGCTGATTGGCCTCAGACAGGAAGTGCAGCGCGGAGTGATGCAGCAAAGAGCAAGGTATGTGTGTGTTTGTATGTTGACAAGGGGACTTGTGTCAGTCTAATGTGTGTGAGGGCAGCAGGGGGCTTGGGGCAGTATAATGTGTGAGGGCACAAGGGTCCTGGGGCAGTATAATGTGTGTGAGGGCAGCAGGGGGCTTGTCTCAGTACAATGTGTGTGAGGGCAGCAGGGGGCTTGTGGCAGTATAATGTGTGTGAGGGCAGCAGGGGGCTTGGGGCAGTATAATGTGTGTGAGGGCAGCAGGGGGCTTGGGGCAGTATAATGTGTGTGAGGGCAGCAGGGGGCTTGTGTCAGTATAATGTGTGTGAGGGCAGCAGGGGGCTTGTGGCAGTATAATGTGTGAGGGCACAAGGGTCTTGTGTCAGTATAATGTGTGTCAGGGCAGCAGGGGGCTTGTGGCAGTATAATGTGTGAGAGGGCACAGGGGGTTAGTGGCAGTATAATGTGTGAAGGCACAAGGGTCTTGGGCAGTGTAATGTGTGTGAGGGCAGCAGGGGGCTTGTGGCAGTATAATGTGTGAGAGGGCAGCAGGGGGCTTGTGGCAGTATAATGTGTGAGAGGGCAGCAGGGGGCTTGTGGCAGTATAATGTGTGAGAGGGCACAGGGGGTTTGTGGCAGTATAATGTGTGAGGGCACAAGGGTCTTGTGGCAGTATAATGTGTGTGAGGGCAGCAAGGGCTTGTGTCAGTATAATGTGTGTGAGGGCAGCAGGGGGCTTGTGGCAGTATAATGTGTGAGAGGGCAGCAGGGGGCTTGTGGCAGTATAATGTGTGAGAGGGCAGCAGGGGGCTTGTGGCAGTATAATGTGTGAGGGCACAGGGGGATTGTGGCAGTATAATGTGTGAGGGCACAAGGGTCCTGGGGCACTATTATGTGTGTGAGGGCACAGGGGGCTTGTGGCAGTATAATGTGTGTGAGGGCACAGGGGGCTTGTGGCAGTATAATGTGTGTGAGGGCACAGGGGGCTTGTGACAGTATAATGTGTGTGAGGGCACAGGGGGCTTGTGGCAGTATAATGTGTGTGAGGGCACAGGGGGCTTGTGGCAGTATAATGTGTGTGAGGGCACAGGGGGCTTGTGGCAGTATAATGTGTGTGAGGGCACAGGGGGCTTGTGGCAGTATAATGTGTGTGAGGGCACAGGGGGCTTGTGGCAGTATAATGTGTGTGAGGGCACAGGGGGCTTGTGGCAGTATAATGTGTGTGAGGGCACAGGGGGCTTGTGGCAGTATAATGTGTGTGAGGGCACAGGGGGCTTGTGGCAGTATAATGTGTGTGAGGGCACAGGGGGCTTGTGGCAGTATAATGTGTGCGAGGGCACAGGGGGCTTGTGGCAGTATAATGTGTGTGAGGGCACAGGGGGCTTGTGGCAGTATAATGTGTGTGAGGGCACAGGGGGCTTGTGGCAGTATAATGTGTGTGAGGGCACAGGGGGCCTGTGGAAGTATAATGTGTGTGAGGGCACAGGGGGCCTGTGGCAGTATAATGTGTGTGAGGGCACAGGGGGCTTGTGGCAGTATAATGTGTGTGAGGGCACAGGGGGCTTGTGGCAGTATAATGTGTGTGAGGGCAGCAGGGGGCTTGTGGCAGTATAATGTGTGTGAGGGCACAGGGGGCTTGTGGCAGTATAATGTGTGTGAGGGCACAGGGGGCTTGTGGCAGTATAATGTGTGTGAGGGCACAGGGGGCTTGTGGCAGTATAATGTGTGTGAGGGCACAGGGGGCTTGTGGCAGTATAATGTGTGTGAGGGCACAGGGGGCTTGTGGCAGTATAATGTGTGTGAGGGCACAGGGGGCTTGTGGCAGTATAATGTGTGTGAGGGCAGCAGGGGGCTTGTGGCAGTATAATGTGTGTGAGGGCAGCAGGGGGCTTGTGGCAGTATAATGTGTGTGAAGGCAGCACGGGGCTTGTGACAATGTAATGTGTGAGGTAGGTAGTGGCTAATTAATGGGTGTTATTTTGTTTGTGGGGTGATGGTGGGGCAATTTAATTTAATAGTGGGGTTCGTGCAGACTTATCAATGTAGGGTGGGATGATTAATTTAATGTTGGGGTGGTTTGGGCGCTATTAATTAAATGTGTGGCAGAGTTTTGGAAAAAGAATTGCGATTTCTTAAAAGTGAATGCAAGTTATTTAATGTATGGTAGGAAATTGGTTTATTTAATAAATGTGATTATTATTAATTTAATGTTGGGGTTGTTTGGGGGCAATGGGTCTTTTTATTAAAGGTGAATAAAATTATTTTACAGTCTGGCTGGTTACAGGAAAGGGGCATTAATTATAAAACATGAATTGTTTTGATTTAATGTCGGACTACATAGAGGCAGGGAGGCCTACTGTGTTCACTCATTGCTGATATTTCTATATGTCATGTACCTATTCTATTTCCAAACAGGGAACCAACATTCCAGGATCCAGACAAGCACAACTGAGCTTAGGACCCAAGCGGCAGCAACAAGTATTGAAAGCGGGAAGAACAGGTAGGAGAGAGCAGGACATTCTGCCAACTGTCCTGATTCTGGTGGGGCAGTCCTGAGTTTGGGGACTGACCCACTCAGTCAGGACTTTGTCCCGACTACAGGGACAGTTGGGAGGTATGTCCCACTTCACACTGCTCTACTCATGAGGGGGGGGGGTGCTGCCTGCACCTAACAGTAGTGCACACACTATTGTCTGTGTATTTGTCTAAAATTATAGCCATATAACTCTATTGAGAATTCAGCCACCAGTATCTACAGCTATGTATACCATTAACCTGGTCTTCATCACACGTACTTCTCCTCTGATCCCCACGTGTCTTGGTAACAGTATATTTAGGTCATTGCTACAGGATGCTACATGTTAATGTACTTTATGGGGGATAAGATTGTTTACATCATTATGTTCCAGCTCCCTTAGCTGGGGACCCAAGATGGAATCTGTTATTGTTCTAGGTAGCCAAGCCAGCTGTCAAATAAGTAAATGATCCCCTTCTCCCACCTCGCCTAAAGCCACCCTCACCAGGCGCAACCTTGACGCCATTGACCCCATCTCCTTCTCCCCCTCTCTTGAAACTCTCCTATCACCCCTTCCCTCTCTGGCCTGCCCTGATCAGGCATCCTCTCACTACAACCAATCCCTCACTACTGCCCT
The DNA here is from genome assembly GCF_038048845.1 of Mixophyes fleayi. NCBI lineage: Eukaryota > Metazoa > Chordata > Amphibia > Anura > Limnodynastidae > Mixophyes > Mixophyes fleayi. The sequence goes on from NW_027445901.1 coordinate 156,181, forward strand.
GGACACCATCGCCCCGGCCTCTTCTATCCGCCGTCGTCGCCTTACTCCCCAACCCTGGCACTCCAAACTCACCCGCTCCCTCCAAAAGTGCTCTCGCACAGCTGAACGCCTCTGGAGGAAATCTCGTTCCCTGGCTGACTTTCTTCCCTTCAAATTCATCCTCTCCTCTTTCTGCTCTGCCCTGTCCCTCGCTAAACAACCCTACTTCAAGTCGCTCATCTCTTCTCAGTCCTCCAACCCCCGCCGCCTCTTTGCCACATTCAACTCCCTCCTCTCCCCCCCCCCCCTCTCGGCGTCTGACTTCGCCTCCTTTTTCTCCTCCAAAATTGAAGCCATTAGACACAACATCTCCTCCTCCCACCCCTCTCCCCCCACTCCCACCGCCTCACCTCCCGCCATCAACCAGCTGTGGTCCTCCTTCATCCCCACATCAGGTGAAGAAGTTTGCTCCCTTATTCTTTCCTCTCCACCCTCTACCTGTCCTCTTGATCCCATCCCCTCCCACCTCCTTCGCTCTCTCTCTCCTACTGCCTGCTCCTACCTCGCACACCTCTTCAACCTATCACGCTCCTCTGGCGTTGTCCCATCCTCATTCAAACACGCTCTTATCTCCCCTATCCTTAAGAAACCCAATCTCGACCCCACCTCTCTTGCTAACTACCGCCCTATCTCTCTTCTCCCATATGCCTCCAAATTACTTGAGCGGATTGTCTGCAGCCGCCTCACCAGACACCTCTCTGACAACTCCCTCCTTGACTCTCTCCAATCCGGCTACCGCCCCCTCCACTCCACTGAAACAGCCCTGGCTAAAGTTACCGATGATCTCCTATCAGCCAAATCCAAGGGTCACTACTCTATACTCATCCTCCTTGACCTCTCCGCGGCCTTCGACACCGTGGACCACCCCCTCCTACTGCAAACTCTTCTCTCACTCGGCCTCTCTGGCTCTGTCCATGCCTGGTTCACCTCATACCTTGCTAATCGCTCCTTCTCCGTATCCACGTCTGGTTCTTCCTCCACCCCCTCCCCTCTCCCTGTTGGAGTCCCTCAGGGCTCTGTTCTAGGCCCTTTACTCTTTTCGCTCTATACTTCCTCCCTTGGGGCTCTCATCTCCTCTTTCGGTCTTCAGTATCACCTATATGCTGATGATATTCAACTCTACATCTCTTCTCCTGATCTTTCCTCCTCCCTCCTCTCTCATGTAACTGACTGCCTCTCAGCTATCTCATCCTGGATGTCCTCTCGCTTTCTTAAAATTAACATCTCCAAAACCGAACTCATTGTCTTTCCCCCACCCAGGCTCCCTTCCCACCATGACCTCTCTATCGTTGTTAACAACTCCACTATCTCCTCTGTCACCCAACTCCGCTGCCTAGGTGTCACTCTCGACTCCTCTCTCTCTTTTGCCCCCCACATTCAATCCCTTGCCAAAACCTGTCGCTTCCAACTCTGTAACATTGCCCGCATCCGTCCCTTCCTCTCTCAAGATGCCACCAAAACTATCATCCATGCTCTCATCATTTCCCGTCTCGAGTACTGCAACCTCCTCCTTACTGGCCTCCCCTGCTCCCGCCTTGCCCCCCTCCGCTCTATACTCAATGTGGCTGCGAGACTCATCTTCCTCTCACGCCGCTCCTCCTCTGCCTCCCCTCTCTGTCTTTCCTTACACTGGCTCCCCTACCTCTACAAAATCCTTTTCAAACTCCTCACCACCACTTACAAGGCTCTCTCTTAGTCTACTGCCCCTTACATCTCTAACCTCCTCTCCATTCACACTCCCGCTCGCTCCCTGCGCTCAGCCAATGATCGCAGCCTCTCCTCCACTCTGATCACCTCTTCCCACTCTAGAATCCAAGACTTCTCCCGTGCTGCCCCCCTACACTGGAACGACCTCCCTCGCTCCATTCGTCTCTCACCCAATCTGTGCTCCTTCAAGCGGGCTCTTAAAACTCACCTGTTCCTTAAGGCCTACCAGCCATCCACTTAACCTCTCGCCTCTTCTGGTTCTACCCTGCCCCCTTTCTCTCTCTCTCCGTTACTTCACTGGCTCCCTTATGTACCTGATTCTGTTTACCCTCCCTTAGGATGTAAGCTCGTATGAGCAGGGCCCATCTTCCCTCCTGTCTCCATACCTGTTCTTCCACTCCGTCTCTACTGTATCTGCCTGGAGTTTCTGAAGTACTGGTACTTTGTGTTTATTGTTCTGTACTGTCTTACCCTGTATAGTCTACTGTTTGTACCATGTACGGCGCTGCGGAAACCTTGTGGCGCCTTTCAAATAAACGATAATAATAATAATAATTCTGATGGCCATATGGTAATTTCCTCCAGGACTAAGTGTCCTAATCTTGGAGTGTCATATCCTGGGAAGTATTATTAGAAATGACACATTTCCAGCAACAAAGGTCCCGATGTTCCACCTCGATGGAAACCACTTTGTTCCAATGACCGTGTGTGCTGATCTCTTGGGCCATCTTTAGAGATCAGGCTAACATCATGAAGACCTAAACCAGGTGTGACCATTAGAAGGATCCCAGCTGCATCTAACCCAGAGGTCTTACCTCTCAGCCTCCTTGTAACGTCCCAGTTTCTCCAGCTCCTTGGCTTGGGTGACATACAGAACAGATACATCCTCCGAGTTCATGTACTTTACTGCCAGCTACAAAGAAGAAGACATTTATACATGGTCCAGGAGAAACTTCATCACACTCCTTGCAGACCTCACAATGGCATTTGGCAACATTGGTGCAATACTCAACACCCACACAAAATGAACACACCAGCCAGCACTCTAGCCCTCATATACAGGGCCATTGTTCATACCGCGTGTGCTTGCTCCAAGAGTCCAGCTTGTGTGTACATGTCAATAGCATCCTTACTCTTTCCAGCCTTGATATAAAGCTGTTCAGCAAGCTGGAAAGACATTGAAATGGTTAAAAAAGATGATGGAGAAAGACAACCATTACCTGTAGACACGTACCTAGTTCCTTAATCTATGGTACAAGTACCCCAAGGAGTACCTCCAGTAGAGCCAAGAGATACGACAGACTGTTAAACGTAACTCAAATATTTTTATAAGCCAGATTAAAACAAACAAAACTAATCAGAAGGGAATTTTTAAATAGTTTAAATGGATCAGGAGTGTCTTTGTATAAATTTACTTAAGTCAGGGAATACACCAATTAGGGGACAGCTACTATAAATGAACACTACTGAGGGATGACACAACATAAGACGGCTTACAGATTGTGGTCAGACCCATTGTAACCAATAAACCAGTCTCTTCAGAATAGATGAAGATGAAATAGAACAAACACTGGAAAGGACATGTCATTATTTCTTCTTATATAAGAGCTGTAGTATGGTAGTCAGTGTTCATAGTCAAATACAGACACACACACAGTAAAGGATTAGTCACTGTAGTGGTGGGGTACCCAGACCTCACTCACTAGTAAAGAGGAGGTGGAGACTGACACAGACTCAGGGATTAGTCATTGTGGTGGAGAGTACCCAGACCTTGTACACTGGTAGAGGGGCAGGAGACTGACACACACTCAGTTACTGTGACAATAAGTAATAATTAGGCTACAGGCTGCATAAGTGGATTTCCTGACCTGGAACTCCTGTACGGAGGAGTAATGCTGGGCTATCTTTAGGTAGTAGTCACTTGCTGTCTTGGGCTCCTGTAGTTCCAGGATATGAATGGCTTTCTTCCACTGACGGGCACCTATTGCAGCATCTATAGCCTTCACCGAACACCTGAGCCGAGAGATTTCACAAGAATATTTGTCTATAATCTCAAATTAAACTGCAACTAATCATTGCAAACAGCAAAGGTAAATAATAAATAAAAGAGAAAGGAATTTGTTATAACTTCTTATAAGACACATCCAGTAATGTAGATTTGTGAACCAATTAGAATTCCTTCATAAATGTGACCTTAAATATGTTCAAATCTTCATGTAAGTCACAAAAACAAATAAAGTGAACACGATGAATCAAACAAAAGGATATCCTTTATCATTCAATTAGTGATCAATATGACCCAAGTCTGAGAAAGGTCCCCAACTCTCTCCGTCTATATATATATAGCGAGCCGGGGCCGTCTCTCTCCCGCGTCTATGTATATATATATATATCCCGATATCTGATCAGTGGGTGATCTAGAACAGATGGTTATTCCTACTAGGCCTCACCCAGCCTCGATGTAATGATTGATTGCAGCATCCAGCTGTTTCTGTTGTACCAGGTAATCTCCCCAGGACTCCTCCAACGTCACCACCTCTGCGGGGAAGGCTGAGCGTGCTAGCTCCACGGCTGAGAGACAAAGGAAAGACATGAATATCAGTGCACAACGTGGTGCGAGCTGTAACTATGGTACATGCCGTGCTCAGCTATGTACTGCACATCTCATTTTAAGCACCTCTGTGTTTTAGGTCTCACTGATTGTTCTTATTCCTTGTGTAAAATGGGCTGTCGCCTCTTAAGAGATCACAGGGAATCTTTCTGTCATACAATATATAGAGTCAGTCTATAAGCACAGAGCTGATGTACGACATACAATCCAGGGTCATCTGTGCGCGACTAGCGGCGGCAGAGGCTGCACCATCCCCTGAAATCCAGCTCAGGACAAGGTCTTGGTGCGTCCTCCTACTGGCTGGTAGCACCTGGGACTGGGGAATGTTGCTCCACTGAGATGGAGAATACCTTGAGGACAGCAAGCGCGAAAATATGAACGTTGAGCTATTCAAGGATCACGTGAAGGCACTTCCTGACATAGAGGAACGTTGGTATTATCTCACTAAAATATGGTTCTAATTGTTTTAAAATGAGCCAAGTATCTAACATTAGCAGCAGAATGGTTATTACTGAAGAGCTCAGTGACTTTCAGCATAGGATGCCCCCTTACCAACAAGTCAGTCCTCAAACCTCTGCCCTGCTACAGCTGCCCAGGGAAACTGTAAACGCTGTTACTGAGAATGTCTTGGAGCAACAACCGCTCAGCCGCGAAGCAGTAGGCACCACAAACACGTCCGCCAAGTGCTGAAGAGCGTAGCATGTAAAAATCATCTGTCCTCACTACCTTGCAAAGAGGTGGAAACGCATATTTTGGAGTAATAGATCCCAAGTGTCTGATGGACGAAACTGGAGAATGCTTCATACCTGAATGAGCCCTGCAAACTGAAAATATGGTGGCGGAGGAATAATGGTCTGGGGCTGTTTCATGGATTGGCCCAGGTCCCTCCAGTGAAGAGAAATCTGAACGTTACACCGTACAATGACATTGGAGAGAACAGTTGTGGCGACAATCCTGTTTCAGCAATGACAATGTCCCCGTCCGCAAAGCCATGTCCCCGTTCGCAAGGCCATGTCCCCGTCCGCAAGGCCATGTCCCCGTCCGCAAGGCCATGTCCCCGTCCGCAAGGCCATGTCCCGCAATCAGTGTGAGATGGTTACTGCAGCCACCTACCTTTTCTGAAGGCACTGCCTCTGCAGTAGCACTCCAATGCCCGACGAGCATTGTTAATCTTCTCAAGCAGATCTCCAGCCTAGGAAATAAAGACATTATTACACAAACGGTCATGTAGAGCAATAACCGGGATATATGGTGTAAGCACCGTGTAAGCCGTGGATGGCTGACACATATATTTGCTGAATTATGCAGCTAAAACTTCTGTTTTTATAACAATTTTAAAGGCAGATTTGGCAAAAGATCTTCTCTGCTGGCCGGGGGATGAGTGAACAGCCCCTCACCCTATTTGTCTTAATAGAGGTAGATTGTATAACTCACCCTTTCATAGAACTCCCCTTTAATCAGGGCGGCAGTGACCCTTCCTATGAGCTCCGATTCAGACAGCAGCTGCTCCTTGCTCAGACACAATCTGGCAGCTTTGGCTGGGAGTCCGGCACGGAGATACATATTTATGGCCGACACAGAATCGCCCTCCTGCTCTCGTACCTCGCCCGCTTTCTCCTCCTGCTGGCTGTCTGCTAGATACTGCAGGTAGCTGCGTCTCAGGTTCTCCAGCTCTGGGTGACCCTAGTGGGGAAGAAAATACCCAAGAAGAGCATGATACATGCAAATTTGTATAATACATCCTCCTATTGTCAGAGAGCCTCATACAGCGGTCACTCTCATCCGGTGATATCCTGTCACACTACATACACTATAGATAACACTATCATCTTATTAGTATAATACATCCTCCTATTGTCAGAGAGCCTCATACAGCAGTCACTCTCACCCGGTGATATCTATAGTGTATGTAGTGTGACAGGATATCACCGGGTGAGAGTGACCGCTGTATGAGGCTCTCTGACAATAGGAGGATGTATTATACTAATAAGATGATAGTGTTATCTATAGTGTATGTAATGTGACAGGATATCACCGGATGAGAGTGACCGCTGTATGAGGCTCTCTGACAATAGGAGGATGTATTATACTAATAAGATGATAGTGTTATCTATAGTGTATGTAGTGTGACAGGATATCACCGGGTGAGAGTGACCGCTGTATGAGGCTCTCTGACAATAGGAGGATGTATTATACTAATAAGATGATAGTGTTATCTATAGTGTATGTAGTGTGACAGGATATCACCGGGTGAGAGTGACCGCTGTATGAGGCTCTCTGACAATAGGAGGATGTATTATACTAATAAGATGATAGTGTTATCCTGTCACACTACATACACTATAGATAACACTATCATCTTATTAGTATAATACATCCTCCTATTGTCAGAGAGCCTCATACAGCGGTCACTCTCACCCGGTGATATCCTGTCACACTACATACACTATAGATAACACTATCATCTTATTAGTATAATACATCCTCCTATTGTCAGAGAGCCTCATACAGCGGTCACTCTCACCCGGTGATATCCTGTCACACTACATACACTATAGATAACACTATCATCTTATTAGTATAATACATCCTCCTATTGTCAGAGAGCCTCATACAGCAGTCACTCTCACCCGGTGATATCCTGTCACACTACATACACTATATATAACACTATCATCTTATTAGTATAATACATCCTCCTATTGTCAGAGAGCCTCATACAGCGGTCACTCTCACCCGGTGATATCCTGTCACACTACATACACTATAGATAACACTATCATCTTATTAGTATAACACATCCTCCTATTGTCAGAGAGCCTCATACAGCGGTCACTCTCACCCGGTGATATCCTGTCACACTACATACACTATAGATAACACTATCATCTTATTAGTATAACACATCCTCCTATTGTCAGAGAGCCTCATACAGCGGTCACTCTCACCCGGTGATATCCTGTCACATTACATACACTATAGATAACACTATCATCTTATTAGTATAATACATCCTCCTATTGTCAGAGAGCCTCATACAGCGGTCACTCTCATCCGGTGATATCCTGTCACATTACATACACTATAGATAACACTATCATCTTATTAGTATAATACATCCTCCTATTGTCAGAGAGCCTCATACAGCGGTCACTCTCATCCGGTGATATCCTGTCACATTACATACACTATAGATAACACTATCATCTTATTAGTATAATACATCCTCCTATTATCAGAGAGCCTCATACAGCGGTCACTCTCATCCAGTGATATCCTGTCACATTACATAGACTATAGATAACACTATCATCTTATTAGTATAATACATCCTCCTATTGTCAGAGAGCCTCATACAGCAGTCACTCTCACCCGGTGATATCCTGTCACATTACATACACTATAGATAACACTATCATCTTATTAGTATAATACATCCTCCTATTGTCAGAGAGCCTCATACAGCGGTCACTCTCATCCGGTGATATCCTGTCACATTACATACACTATAGATAACACTATCATCTTATTAGTATAATACATCCTCCTATTGTCAGAGAGCCTCATACAGCGGTCACTCTCACCCGGTGATATCCTGTCACATTACATACACTATAGATAACACTATCATCTTATTAGTATAATACATCCTCCTATTGTCAGAGAGCCTCATACAGCGGTCACTCTCACCCGGTGATATCCTGTCACATTACATACACTATAGATAACACTATCATCTTATTAGTATAATACATCCTCCTATTATCAGAGAGCCTCATACAACGGTCACTCTCACCCGGTGATATCCTGTCACATTACATAGACTATAGATAACACTATCATCTTATTAGTATAATACATCCTCCTATTGTCAGAGAGCCTCATACAGCGGTCACTCTCATCCGGTGATATCCTGTCACACTACATACACTATAGATAACACTATCATCTTATTAGTATAATACATCCTCCTATTGTCAGAGAGCCTCATACAGCGGTCACTCTCATCCGGTGATATCCTGTCACATTACATACACTATAGATAACACTATCATCTTATTAGTATAATACATCCTCCTATTGTCAGAGAGCCTCATACAGCGGTCACTCTCATCCGGTGATATCCTGTCACACTACATACACTATAGATAACACTATCATCTTATTAGTATAATACATCCTCCTATTGTCAGAGAGCCTCATACAGCAGTCACTCTCACCCGGTGATATCCTGTCACATTACATACACTATAGATAACACTATCATCCTATTAGTATAATACATCCTCCTATTGTCAGAGAGCCTCATACAGCAGTCACTCTCATCCGGTGATATCCTGTCACACTACATACACTATAGATAACACTATCATCCTATTAGTATAATACATCCTCCTATTGTCAGAGAGCCTCATACAACGGTCACTCTCACCCGGTGATATCCTGTCACACTACATACACTATAGATAACACTATCATCTTATTAGTATAATACATCCTCCTATTGTCAGAGAGCCTCATACAGCGGTCACTCTCACCCGGTGATATCCTGTCACACTACATACACTATAGATAACACTATCATCTTATTAGTATAATACATCCTCCTATTGTCAGAGAGCCTCATACAGCGGTCACTCTCATCCGGTGATATCCTGTCACATTACATACACTATAGATAACACTATCATCCTATTAGTATAATACATCCTCCTATTGTCAGAGAGCCTCATACAACGGTCACTCTCACCCGGTGATATCCTGTCACATTACATACACTATAGATAACACTATCATCTTATTAGTATAATACATCCTCCTATTGTCAGAGAGCCTCATACAGCGGTCACTCTCACCCGGTGATATCCTGTCACACTACATACACTATAGATAACACTATCATCTTATTAGTATAATACATCCTCCTATTGTCAGAGAGCCTCATACAGCAGTCACTCTCATCCGGTGATATCCTGTCACATTACATACACTATAGATAACACTATCATCCTATTAGTATAATACATCCTCCTATTGTCAGAGAGCCTCATACAACGGTCACTCTCACCCGGTGATATCCTGTCACATTACATACACTATAGATAACACTATCATCCTATTAGTATAATACATCCTCCTATTGTCAGAGAGCCTCATACAGCGGTCACTCTCATCCGGTGATATCCTGTCACATTACATACACTATAGATAACACTATCATCCTATTAGTATAATACATCCTCCTATTGTCAGAGAGCCTCATACAACGGTCACTCTCACCCGGTGATATCCTGTCACATTACATACACTATAGATAACACTATCATCCTATTAGTATAATACATCCTCCTATTGTCAGAGAGCCTCATACAGCAGTCACTCTCACCTGGTGATATCCTGTCACATTACATACACTATAGATAACACTATCATCTTATTAGTATAATACATCCTCCTATTGTCAGAGAGCCTCATACAGCGGTCACTCTCACCCGGTGATATCCTGTCACACTACATACACTATAGATAACACTATCATCTTATTAGTATAATACATCCTCCTATTGTCAGAGAGCCTCATACAACGGTCACTCTCATCCGGTGATATCCTGTCACACTACATACACTATAGATAACACTATCATCTTATTAGTATAATACATCCTCCTATTGTCAGAGAGCCTCATACAGCGGTCACTCTCACCCGGTGATATCCTGTCACATTACATACACTATAGATAACACTATCATCCTATTAGTATAATACATCCTCCTATTGTCAGAGAGCCTCATACAGCGGTCACTCTCACCCGGTGATATCCTGTCACACTACATACACTATAGATAACACTATCATCCTATTAGTATAATACATCCTCCTATTGTCAGAGAGCCTCATACAGCAGTCACTCTCATCCGGTGATATCCTGTCACATTACATACACTATAGATAACACTAGCATCTTATTAGTATAATACATCCTCCTATTGTCAGAAAGCCTCATACAGCGGTCACTCTCACCCGGTGATATCCTGTCACATTACATACACTATAGATAACACTATCATCTTATTAGTATAATACATCCTCCTATTATCAGAGAGCCTCATACAGCGGTCACTCTCATCCGGTGATATCCTGTCACACTACATACACTATAGATAACACTATCATCCTATTAGTATAATACATCCTCCTATTGTCAGAGAGCCTCATACAGCGGTCACTCTCATCCGGTGATATCCTGTCACATTACATACACTATAGATAACACTATCATCCTATTAGTATAATACATCCTCCTATTGTCAGAGAGCCTCATACAGCGGTCACTCTCACCCGGTGATATCCTGTCACACTACATAGACTATAGATAACACTATCATCTTATTAGTATAATACATCCTCCTATTGTCAGAGAGCCTCATACAGCAGTCACTCTCACCCGGTGATATCCTGTCACATTACATACACTATAGATAACACTATCATCTTATTAGTATAATACATCCTCCTATTGTCAGAGAGCCTCATACAGCGGTCACTCTCATCCGGTGATATCCTGTCACACTACATAGACTATAGATAACACTATCATCTTATTAGTATAATACATCCTCCTATTGTCAGAGAGCCTCATACAGTGGTCACTCTCATCCAGTGATATCCTGTCACACTACATAGACTATAGATAACACTATTATCTTATTAGTATAATACATCCTCCTATTGTCAGAGAGCCTCATACAGCGGTCACTCTCACCCGGTGATATCCTGTCACACTACATAGACTATAGATAACACTATCATCCTATTAGTATAATACATCCTCCTATTGTCAGAGAGCCTCATACAGCAGTCACTCTCACCCGGTGATATCCTGTCACATTACATACACTATAGATAACACTATCATCTTATTAGTATAATACATCCTCCTATTGTCAGAGAGCCTCATACAGCAGTCACTCTCACCCGGTGATATCCTGTCACATTACATACACTATAGATAACACTATTATCTTATTAGTATAATACATCCTCCTATTGTCAGAGAGCCTCATACAGCAGTCACTCTCATCCGGTGATATCCTGTCACATTACATACACTATAGATAACACTATTATCTTATTAGTATAATACATCCTCCTATTGTCAGAGAGCCTCATACAGCGGTCACTCTCACCCGGTGATATCCTGTCACATTACATACACTATAGATAACACTATCATCCTATTAGTATAATACATCCTCCTATTGTCAGAGAGCCTCATACAGCGGTCACTCTCATCCAGTGATATCCTGTCACACTACATACACTATAGATAACACTATCATCTTATTAGTATAATACATCCTCCTATTGTCAGAGAGCCTCATACAGCGGTCACTCTCATCCGGTGATATCCTGTCACATTACATACACTATAGATAACACTATCATCCTATTAGTATAATACATCCTCCTATTGTCAGAGAGCCTCATACAACGGTCACTCTCACCCGGTGATATCCTGTCACATTACATAGACTATAGATAACACTATCATCTTATTAGTATAATACATCCTCCTATTGTCAGAGAGCCTCATACAGCGGTCACTCTCATCCGGTGATATCCTGTCACATTACATACACTATAGATAACACTATCATCTTATTAGTATAATACATCCTCCTATTGTCAGAGAGCCTCATACAGCGGTCACTCTCATCCGGTGATATCCTGTCACATTACATAGACTATAGATAACACTATCATCTTATTAGTATAATACATCCTCCTATTGTCAGAGAGCCTCATACAGCGGTCACTCTCATCCGGTGATATCCTGTCACATTACATACACTATAGATAACACTATCATCCTATTAGTATAATACATCCTCCTATTGTCAGAGAGCCTCATACAACGGTCACTCTCATCCGGTGATATCCTGTCACATTACATACACTATAGATAACACTATCATCTTATTAGTATAATACATCCTCCTATTATCCCTCTACCAGAGCCTGATACAACAGTCAGTCCCATCTCAGACATTAGTATCACATCATACTATAAGCAATAACTGTACCTTGGCTTCGGCTACAGCAATGCATTCATCCCACATGTGCAGTTCCTGGTACATGGCCATAGCATCCATCACAGCGTTCTAAACAGATAATACAGACTGTGACTGGATCACTTATAAATAACTTATGGAATAAATGTATTTAAAAGAAATAACGCAGGGCGCTTATTTATATAATTGCCAATGCACTGATTTTTTACATTGTGTATATTTTGGTATAGGAAATCTTTATTTCTGGGACCAGGGGACAAAACTCGGTTTTTCTGTTTTAACCTTGCTAAAGGAAATGCATTATTTCTAATGTATATATCTGATGTTCATGAGTTCAATTCCCAACCATTGCCTTATCTGTGTGGAGTCTGTATGTTCTCCCTGTGTCTGCGTGGGTTTCCTCCGGGTGCTCCAGTTTCCTCCCACACTCCAAAAACATACTAGTAGGTTATTTGGCGGCTAACAAATTGACCCTAGTCTGTGTGTCTGTGTGTGTGTGTGTGTGTGTGTGTGTGTGTGTGTGTGTGTGTGTGTGTGTATATTAGGGAATTTAGACTGTAAGCTCCCATGGGGCAGGGACTGATGTGAATGAGTTCTCTGTACAGCGCTGCGGAATTAGTGGCGCTATATAAATAAATGGTGATGATGATGATACAATAAGCCTTTGTTTAGAAAGTCTTTTGTATATCCTGGTGTAAGGAAATGCCTTGTTTGGGGTTTGCAAATTTTCTCGGGGAATTCTTTTCTTTGGAGGAAATGTGTATTCTGCAACTGTTGGAAAAAAGCACCCATGCTAATCTCATGTTAATTAGACCTTTTTGATGTGAGTGTCCAATACCCCTTAAGTGAAAGGAAGGGGTAATTAGACTTGCTGTCAGATGTAAACAAATTGCATCCTGATTCTAAAAATAGTCTGTGAGGCTGTGTCTAAAACTGTATAAAGAGAGCCCTTGTAAACTGAAATGTATCATTCTGATGTTCCATCTGACCTGACCACTGACACCTTTAATCAGTGGAACTGTCCTTATCAGGGCACTTGAGCGAAACAAACATCACTCTCTGCTTCAACACCCTGCTTGACAACTTCTTCAATATTGCTGTAATCCTGTGACCTACAGATTAGACCCTAAATCTAATCCGTCCTCCGGCTGATTCTAAGGTTTGGATCCAGCATCCAGTACCACCGCTCTGCCCGCTACCCAGCAGCCCTGGCCAGTGTGATAGGCCAGGGGGGGATCCATCCCCAGCACCCTGATCCATAGTAAGCGGTCAGGGGTACCAGCACAAGTGTACCAGTAACGGGAGTACACTAGCAGCGCCAGTTACGCAGAAACAACGTGGTTCTGAACGCCATAAAAAAGTCCAGTGGTAGCAGCAGGCTCCTCCTACTGCGACAGGAGGGGCGTATTAAGAATAACGAAAGGGGACGGTGGCAAAGTAAGCCCCAGTAAGTTCCCAGCAACAACAGACAGGGTGGCATAGGTGGTCCATCCTGTCACACATACGTATAACATACACTGTAATGACACAGAGAGCAGAAAAGGTCACAAGATATAAACAGAATAAGTGTTTCCTACAATATATACAGAATATATGTAAGGGTTTCCTACTGCGCAGCTAGAAATACCACACTGGGTCTGGGAGCAGTCAATATTATTATTGTCCATGTTTTCCCCACTAGTCCCTGCTCCCACCAGCCGAAATCATTTTTGGCATTAAAGATTATACTATTAGCGTTATAGTAGCAGTAAGTCAGATATATTACATATTGCAGGGCAGTATTACAGGTATATTACATATTGCAGGTCAGTATCACAGGTATATTACATACTGCAGGGCAGTATCACAGGTATATTACATACTGCAGGGCAGTATCACAGGTATATTACATACTGCAGGGCAGTATCACAGGTATATTACATACGGCAGGCCGGGCAGTATCACAGGTATATTACATACCGCAGGCCGGGCAGTATCACAGGTATATTACATACCGCAGGCCGGGCAGTATCACAGGTATATTACATAACGCAGGGCAGTATCCCAGGTATATTACATACTGCAGGGCAGTATCCCAGGTATATTACATACCGCAGGGAGGGCAGTATCCCAGCTTTATTACATACCGCAGGGCAGTATCACAGGTATATTACATACCGCAGGGCAGTATCACAGGTATATTACAGTATCACATGTATATTACATACCGCGGGCCAGGCAGTATCACAGGTATATTACAGTATCACAGGTATATTACATACTGGGCAGTATCACAGGTATATTACATACCGCAGGGCAGTATCACAGGTATATTACATACCGCAGGCCGGGCAGTATCACAGGTATATTACATACCGCAGGCTGGGCAGTATCACAGGTATATTACATACCGCGGGCCGGGCAGTATCACAGGTATATTACATACCGCGGGCTGGGCAGTATCACAGGTATATTACATACTGCAGGGCAGTATCACAGGTATATTACATACCACAGGCTGGGCAGTATCACAGGTATATTACATACCGCAGGCCGGGCAGTATCACAGGTATATTACATACCGCAGGGCAGTATCACAGGTATATTAGATACTGCAGGCCGGGCAGTATTACAGGTATATTACATACCGCAGGCAGGGCAGTATCACAGGTATATTACATACCGCAGGGCAGTATCACAGGTATATTACATACCGCAGGGCAGTATCACAGGTATATTACATACCGCAGGGCAGTATCACAGGTATATTACATACCGCAGGCCGGGCAGTATCACAGGTATATTACATACTGCAGGGCAGTATCACAGGTATATTACCATACTGTAGGGCAGTATCACAGGTATATTACATACCGCAGGCCGGGCAGTATCACAGGTATATTACATACCGCAGGCCGGGCAGTATCACAGGTATATTACATACCGCAGGCCGGGCAGTATCACAGGTATATTACATACCGCAGGCCGGGCAGTATCACAGGTATATTACATACCGCAGGCCGGGCAGTATCACAGGTATATTACATACCGCAGGCCGGGCAGTATCACAGGTATATTACATACCGCAGGCCGGGCAGTATCACAGGTATATTACATACCGCGGGCTGGGCAGTATCACAGGTATATTACATACCGCAGGGCAGTATCACAGGTATATTACATACCGCAGGGCAGTATCACAGGTATATTACATACCGCAGGCCGGGCAGTATCACAGGTATATTACATACCGCAGGCTGGGCAGTATCACAGGTATATTACATACCGCGGGCCGGGCAGTATCACAGGTATATTACATACCGCAGGCCGGGCAGTATCACAGGTATATTACATACCGCGGGCTGGGCAGTATCACAGGTATATTACATACCGCAGGGCAGTATCACAGGTATATTACATACCGCAGGGCAGTATCACAGGTATATTACATACCGCAGGCCGGGCAGTATCACAGGTATATTACATACCGCAGGCTGGGCAGTATCACAGGTATATTACATACCGCGGGCCGGGCAGTATCACAGGTATATTACATACCGCGGGCTGGGCAGTATCACAGGTATATTACATACTGCAGGGCAGTATCACAGGTATATTACATACCGCAGGCCGGGCAGTATCACAGGTATATTACATACCGCAGGCCGGGCAGTATCACAGGTATATTACATACCGCAGGCCGGGCAGTATCACAGGTATATTACATAACGCAGGGCAGTATCCCAGGTATATTACATACCGCAGGGAGGGCAGTATCCCAGCTTTATTACATACCGCAGGGCAGTATCACAGGTATATTACATACCGCAGGGCAGTATCACAGGTATATTACAGTATCACATGTATATTACATACCGCGGGCCAGGCAGTATCACAGGTATATTACAGTATCACAGGTATATTACATACTGGGCAGTATCACAGGTATATTACATACCGCAGGGCAGTATCACAGGTATATTACATACCGCAGGCCGGGCAGTATCACAGGTATATTACATACCGCAGGCTGGGCAGTATCACAGGTATATTACATACCGCGGGCCGGGCAGTATCACAGGTATATTACATACCGCGGGCTGGGCAGTATCACAGGTATATTACATACTGCAGGGCAGTATCACAGGTATATTACATACCACAGGCTGGGCAGTATCACAGGTATATTACATACCGCAGGCAGGGCAGTATCACAGGTATATTACATACTGCAGGGCAGTATCACAGGTATATTACATACCACAGGCTGGGCAGTATCACAGGTATATTACATACCGCAGGCAGGGCAGTATCACAGGTATATTACATACCGCAGGGCAGTATCACAGGTATATTAGATACTGCAGGCCGGGCAGTATTACAGGTATATTACATACCGCAGGCAGGGCAGTATCACAGGTATATTACATACCGCAGGGCAGTATCACAGGTATATTACATACCGCAGGGCAGTATCACAGGTATATTACATACCGCAGGGCAGTATCACAGGTATATTACATACCGCAGGCCGGGCAGTATCACAGGTATATTACATACTGCAGGGCAGTATCACAGGTATATTACCATACTGTAGGGCAGTATCACAGGTATATTACATACCGCAGGCCGGGCAGTATCACAGGTATATTACATACCGCAGGCCGGGCAGTATCACAGGTATATTACATACCGCAGGCCGGGCAGTATCACAGGTATATTACATACCGCAGGCCGGGCAGTATCACAGGTATATTACATACCGCAGGCCGGGCAGTATCACAGGTATATTACATACCGCAGGCCGGGCAGTATCACAGGTATATTACATACCGCAGGCCGGGCAGTATCACAGGTATATTACATACCGCAGGCCGGGCAGTATCACAGGTATATTACATACCGCGGGCTGGGCAGTATCACAGGTATATTACATACCACAGGGCAGTATCACAGGTATATTACATACTGCAGGGCAGTATCACAGGTATATTACATACTGCAGGGCAGTATCACAGGTATATTACATACCGCAGGGCAGTATCACAGGTATATTACATACCGCGGGCTGGGCAGTATCACAGGTATATTACATACCGCAGGGCAGTATCACAGGTATATTACATACCGCAGGGCAGTATCACAGGTATATTACATACTGCAGGGCAGTATCACAGGTATATTACATACCGCAGGCCGGGCAGTATCACAGGTATATTACATACCGCAGGCTGGGCAGTATCACAGGTATATTACATACCGCAGGCTGGGCAGTATCACAGGTATATTACATACCGCGGGCCGGGCAGTATCACAGGTATATTACATACCGCAGGCTGGGCAGTATCACAGGTATATTACATACCGCAGGTTGGGCAGTATCACAGGTATATTACATACCGCGGGCCGGGCAGTATCACAGGTATATTACATACCGCAGGGCAGTATCACAGGTATATTACATACCGCAGGGCAGTATCACAGGTATATTACATACTGCAGGGCAGTATCACAGGTATATTACATACTGCAGGGGCAGTATCACAGGTATATTACATACTACACTCCGGGCAGTATCACAGGTATATTACATACCGCAGGGCAGTATCACAGGTATATTACATACTGCAGGGCAGTATCACAGGTATATTACATACCACAGGCTGGGCAGTATCACAGGTATATTACATACCGCAGGCCGGGCAGTATCACAGGTATATTACATACCGCAGGCCGGGCAGTATCACAGGTATATTACATACCACAGGCCGGGCAGTATCACAGGTATATTACATACCGCGGGCTGGGCAGTATCACAGGTATATTACATACCACAGGCTGGGCAGTATCACAGGTATATTACATACCGCAGGGCAGTATCACAGGTATATTACATACCGCAGGGCAGTATCACAGGTATATTACATACCGCGGGCTGGGCAGTATCACAGGTATATTACATACCACAGGCTGGGCAGTATCACAGGTATATTACATACCGCAGGCAGGGCAGTATCACAGGTATATTACATACCGCAGGGCAGTATCACAGGTATATTACATACCGCGGGCTGGGCAGTATCACAGGTATATTACATACCATAGGCTGGGCAGTATCACAGGTATATTACATACCGCAGGCAGGGCAGTATCACAGGTATATTACATACCGCAGGGCAGTATCACAGGTATATTACATACCGCAGGGCAGTATCACAGGTATATTACATACTGCAGGGCAGTATCACAGGTATATTACATACCACAGGCTGGGCACTATCACAGGTATATTACATACCGCAGGCCGGGCACTATCACAGGTATATTACATACCGCAGGCCGGGCAGTATCACAAGTATATTACATACTGCAGGCCGGGCAGTATCACAGGTATATTACATACCGCAGGCCGGGCAGTATCACAGGTATATTACATACCGCAGGCAGGGCAGTATCACAAGTATATTACATACCGCAGGCCGAGCAGTATCACAGGTATATTACCATA
Organism: Mixophyes fleayi; assembly: GCF_038048845.1. Lineage (NCBI taxonomy): Eukaryota > Metazoa > Chordata > Amphibia > Anura > Limnodynastidae > Mixophyes > Mixophyes fleayi. The sequence goes on from NW_027445901.1 coordinate 175,098, forward strand.
CTGCAGGGCAGTATCACAGGTATATTACATACCGCAGGCTGAGTAGTATCACAGGTATATTACATACCGCAGGCAGGGCAGTATCACAAGTATATTACATACCGCAGGCCGGGCAGTATCACAGGTATATTACATACTGCAGGGCAGTATCACAGGCATATTACATACCACAGGCTGGGCAGTATCACAGGTATATTACATACCGCAGGCTGGGCAGTATCACAGGTATATTACATACTGCAGGGCAGTATCACAGGTATATTACATACTGCAGGCTGGGCAGTATCACAGGTATATTACATACCGCAGGCCGGGCAGTATCACAGGTATATTACCATACTGTAGGGCAGTATCACAGGTATATTACATACCGCAGGCAGGGCAGTATCACAGGTATATTACATACTGCAGGGCAGTATCACAGGTATATTACATACCGCGGGCTGGGCAGTATCACAGGTATATTACATACTGCAGGGCAGTATCACAGGTATATTACATACCACAGGCTGGGCAGTATCACAGGTATATTACATACCGCAGGCCGGGCAGTATCACAGGTATATTACATACCGCAGGGCAGTATCACAGGTATATTAGATACTGCAGGCCGGGCAGTATTACAGGTATATTACATACCGCAGGCAGGGCAGTATCACAGGTATATTACATACCGCAGGGCAGTATCACAGGTATATTACATACCGCAGGGCAGTATCACAGGTATATTACATACCGCAGGGCAGTATCACAGGTATATTACATACCGCAGGCCGGGCAGTATCACAGGTATATTACATACTGCAGGGCAGTATCACAGGTATATTACCATACTGTAGGGCAGTATCACAGGTATATTACATACCGCAGGCCGGGCAGTATCACAGGTATATTACATACCGCAGGCCGGGCAGTATCACAGGTATATTACATACCGCAGGCCGGGCAGTATCACAGGTATATTACATACCGCAGGCCGGGCAGTATCACAGGTATATTACATACCGCAGGCCGGGCAGTATCACAGGTATATTACATACCGCAGGCCGGGCAGTATCACAGGTATATTACATACCGCAGGCCGGGCAGTATCACAGGTATATTACATACCGCGGGCTGGGCAGTATCACAGGTATATTACATACCACAGGGCAGTATCACAGGTATATTACATACTGCAGGGCAGTATCACAGGTATATTACATACCGCAGGGCAGTATCACAGGTATATTACATACCGCAGGGCAGTATCACAGGTATATTACATACCGCGGGCCGGGCAGTATCACAGGTATATTACATACCGCAGGCTGGGCAGTATCACAGGTATATTACATACCGCAGGTTGGGCAGTATCACAGGTATATTACATACCGCGGGCCGGGCAGTATCACAGGTATATTACATACCGCAGGGCAGTATCACAGGTATATTACATACCGCAGGGCAGTATCACAGGTATATTACATACTGCAGGGCAGTATCACAGGTATATTACATACTGCAGGGGCAGTATCACAGGTATATTACATACTACACTCCGGGCAGTATCACAGGTATATTACATACCGCAGGGCAGTATCACAGGTATATTACATACTGCAGGGCAGTATCACAGGTATATTACATACCACAGGCTGGGCAGTATCACAGGTATATTACATACCGCAGGCCGGGCAGTATCACAGGTATATTACATACCGCAGGCCGGGCAGTATCACAGGTATATTACATACCACAGGCCGGGCAGTATCACAGGTATATTACATACCGCGGGCTGGGCAGTATCACAGGTATATTACATACCACAGGCTGGGCAGTATCACAGGTATATTACATACCGCAGGGCAGTATCACAGGTATATTACATACCGCAGGGCAGTATCACAGGTATATTACATACCGCGGGCTGGGCAGTATCACAGGTATATTACATACCACAGGCTGGGCAGTATCACAGGTATATTACATACCGCAGGCAGGGCAGTATCACAGGTATATTACATACCGCAGGGCAGTATCACAGGTATATTACATACCGCGGGCTGGGCAGTATCACAGGTATATTACATACCATAGGCTGGGCAGTATCACAGGTATATTACATACCGCAGGCAGGGCAGTATCACAGGTATATTACATACCGCAGGGCAGTATCACAGGTATATTACATACCGCAGGGCAGTATCACAGGTATATTACATACTGCAGGGCAGTATCACAGGTATATTACATACCACAGGCTGGGCACTATCACAGGTATATTACATACCGCAGGCCGGGCACTATCACAGGTATATTACATACCGCAGGCCGGGCAGTATCACAAGTATATTACATACTGCAGGCCGGGCAGTATCACAGGTATATTACATACCGCAGGCCGGGCAGTATCACAGGTATATTACATACCGCAGGCAGGGCAGTATCACAAGTATATTACATACCGCAGGCCGAGCAGTATCACAGGTATATTACCATACTGCAGGGCAGTATCACAGGTATATTACATACCGCAGGCTGGGTAGTATCACAGGTATATTACATACCGCAGGCAGGGCAGTATCACAAGTATATTACATACCGCAGGCCGGGCAGTATCACAGGTATATTACATACTGCAGGGCAGTATCACAGGTATATTACATACCGCAGGCTGGGCAGTATCACAGGTATATTACATACCGCAGGCCGGGCAGTATCACAGGTATATTACCATACTGTAGGGCAGTATCACAGGTATATTACATACCGCAGGCAGGGCAGTATCACAGGTATATTACATACTGCAGGGCAGTATCACAGGTATATTACATACTGCAGGTCAGGCAGTATCACAGGTATATTACATACTGCAGGTCAGGCAGTATCACAGCTATATTACATACCGCAGGGCAGTATCACAGGTATATTACATACTGCAGGTCAGGCAGTATCACAGGTATATTACATACTGCAGGCCGGGCAGTATCACAGGTATATTACATACTGCAGGTCAGGCAGTATCACAGGTATATTACATACTGCAGGTCAGGCAGTATCACAGGTATATTACATACTGCAGGTCAGGCAGTATCACAGGTATATTATATACCGCAGGCCGGGCAGTATCACAGACATATTACATGTTGCAGTTCTGCCTCACAGCACTGGGGTCATGAGTTCAATTCCCGACCATGGCCTTATCTGTGTGGAGTTTGTATGTTCCCTCCGTGTTTGCGTGGTTCTCTACGGGTGCTCAGGTTTCCTGCAACGCTCAAAAAAACCAACAACATACTAGTAGGTTAATTGGCTGCTATAAAATTTACCTTAGTCTCAGTGTGTGTGTCAGGGAATTTAGACTGTAAGCTCCTATGGGGCAGGGACTGATGTGAGCGAGTTCTCTGTACAGCGCTGTGGATTTAGTAGCGCTATATAAATCGCTGATGATGATATTGAGGCTGTGGAGTATCCAGGCATATTACATATATTAGAGCTGGACTAGTGTACAATACAATAATACTAAGATCAGATGAGGTACATAATGCCCATTGTGTCTTCTATCTCACCTGTTCCAAGTAAATCATCTCCGCTAGTTTGTAGTTCCGGTCTAGCATAGCGAGTCGAGCTTGTACCTTGTAATGTCTTGTGCCGTCCCCACCCTGTAAGCAGAGGACACACATCACAGCCTGTACAACAGCAAGCCATGGTTCACCTACACGATAATATATATATATATATATATATATATATATATATATATATATACACACACACACACACACACACACACACACGAAGCATTAGGTCCAGGATTAATGAGAATGCAGACACAGATAAGACTCCCTCTATGTGTACCTGCAGCAGGAGGACACATTAGTGTATAATCTATACCTTTGTGTAAGGTTACAGACCACAAATAGCAGCAGGTGCTCCTGAGTGAAGGAGGCTATTGAGGGACATGATCAATGTATCCGTCACTGGAGAGACCCCATCTCTTTAGACACCGCTTCCTCCCGTGTGTTCATGATGCAGCCATTAGCCATGTTGAAGGCTTCCTGCTAGAAGGGGAAGGCTCTGTCCTCCTGCCTGGCTACAGGAGACATGATCTGACTATTGGCCTAATTGGCTGGCTGAGTGCAGTCTATCCCTCACTCAGATTGACCACTCTGATCCCATCACCCACTATGGGTAAGTCGTTTGTACCTGTACATGGGTAGGATTGTAATGGATTAAGGAATTGAAGATTACTATGCTATGTACATACAAAGTTTGATGTAATGTATGGATTACTGGAAAAGCAGTGTGCAACGATGTGGACGGTGCAAGGCAGAGGAC
>NW_027445901.1:186914-226603 GCF_038048845.1 Mixophyes fleayi
TAGGATTCAGCAGCCAGTTATTGTTCTTATACAGGGCCAGGTCTGATGTTGTATTGTGGGTACAGTCACTAAGGACAGGAAGCTGGGATCAGCTGGAGCCCCTCTGACATCACAAATGACTAGAAGAGGTTAAAACAGGGAGTGACGGGCTATTACCCACCAACACCGAGGGATTAATGACATCAAGATCCCATAGTTCTCCCCTGGGATCGAGTCAGACACTGAGGCATGAAAGCAGTGGTTGGGGGGAACTCTACCAACCAGGGGAGACCTTTTCCTCACACCTGTAGATAACCCTGCAGGGAGGGATTCCCAGCGTGTGAATCTGCAGGAGAGGCTTCTGGGGGTGTGTGTGTGTTTCTGCTTCTGAAAGTTACTGACGTTGTAGTTGTGGCTGCTGACAGTGTACTAAGGATTACTCCTGGGAGTATCGTGATTACTGGACTATAAACCATTCAGGATTTGCTGACTCTGCAGAACTGTAGCTCCATAAGACTCCCATGGTCCTACCCATCACATCTGGATCGGGCATTTATCATGGACAGGGTGGGAAAGTTCTGGGAAGTCTAGCGGTAAACTGGTGTTTAATGGGACCGGTTAGTCTGGTTTATGTTTTTTTATGGTTTATCCTTAGATAACTTGTATTAGACAACTCACTATATATATTGTTGTATCTATCCCTGTCTCCTGCCTGCGTGACTTGACCCAGACAGGCGACAGAGTGGTATTACCCGTCACTACCACAGACAGGCGACAGAGCGGTATTACCCGTCACTACCACAGACAGGCGACAGAGCGGTATTACCCGTCACTACCACAGACAGGCGACAGAGCGGTATTACCCGTCACTACCACAGACAGGCGACAGAGCGGTATTACCCGTCACTACCACAGACAGGCGACAGAGCGGTATTACTCGTCACTACCACAGACAGGCGACAGAGCGGTATTACCCGTCACTACCACAGACAGGCGACAGAGCGGTATTACCCGTCACTATCACAGACAGGCAACAGAGCGGTATTACTCGTCACTACCACAGACAGGCGACAGAGCGGTATTACCCGTCACTACCACAGACAGGCGACAGAGCGGTATTACCCGTCACTACCACAGACAGGTGACAGAGCAGTATTACTCGTCACTACCACAGACAGGCGACAGAGCGGTATTACCCGTCACTACCACAGACAGGCGACAGAGCGGTATTACCCGTCACTACCACAGACAGGCGACAGAGCGGTATTACTCGTCACTACCACAGACAGGTGACAGAGCGGTATTACCCGTCACTACCACAGACAGGCGACAGAGCGGTATTACCCGTCACTACCACAGACAGGCGACAGAGCGGTATTACCCGTCACTACCACAGACAGGCGACAGAGCGGTATTACCCGTCACTACCACAGACAGGCGACAGAGCGGTATTACTCGTCACTACCACAGACAGGCGACAGAGCGGTATTACTCGTCACTACCACAGACAGGCGACAGAGCGGTATTACCCGTCACTACCACAGACAGGCGACAGAGCGGTATTACCCGTCACTACCACAGACAGGCGACAGAGCGGTATTACCCGTCCCTACCACAGACAGGCGACAGAGCGGTATTACCCGTCACTACCACAGACAGGCGACAGAGTGGCATTACTCGTCACTACCACAGACAGGTGACAGAGCGGTATTACCCGTCACTACTACAGACAGGCGACAGAGCGGTATTACCCGTCCCTACCACAGACAGGCGACAGAGCGGTATTACTCGTCACTACCACAGACAGGCGACAGAGCGGTATTACCCGTCACTACCACAGACAGGCGACAGAGCGGCATTACTCGTCACTACCACAGACAGGCGACAGAGCGGTATTATCCATCACTATCACAGACAGGCAACAGAGCGGTATTACCCGTCATTACCACAGACAGGCGACAGAGCGGTATTACTCGTCACTACCACAGACAGGCGACAGAGCGGTATTATCCGTCACTATCACAGACAGGCGACAGAGCGGTATTACCCGTCATTACCACAGACAGGCGACAGAGCGGTATTATACGTTACTACCACAGACAGGCGACAGAGCGGTATTACCCGTCATTACCACAGACAGGCGACAGAGCGGTATTACTCGTCACTACCACAGACAGGCGACAGAGCGGTATTACCCGTCACTACCACAGACAGGCGACAGAGCGGTATTATCCGTCACTATCACAGACAGGCAACAGAGCGGTATTACCCGTCACTACCACAGACAGGCGACAGAGCGGTATTACCCGTCACTACCACAGACAGGCGACAGAGCGGTATTACCCGTCACTACCACAGACAGACGACAGAGCGGTATTACCCGTCATTACCACAGACAGGCGACAGAGCGGTATTACCCGTCATTACCACAGACAGGCGACAGAGCGGTATTACCCGTCATTACCACAGACAGGTGACAGAGCGGTATTACCCGTCATTACCACAGACAGGCGACAGAGCGGTATTACCCGTCACTACCACAGACAGGCGACAGAGCGGTATTACCCGTCACTATCACAGACAGGCGACAGAGCGGTATTACCCGTCACTACCACAGACAGGCGACAGAGCGGTATTACCCGTCACTACCACAGACAGGCGACAGAGCGGTATTACCCGTCACTACCACAGACAGACGACAGAGCGGTATTACCCGTCACTACCACAGACAGGCGACAGAGGGGTATTACCCGTCACTACCACAGACAGGCGACAGAGCGGTATTACCCGTCACTACCACAGACAGGCGACAGAGCGGTATTACCCGTCACTACCACAGACAGATGACAGAGCGGTATTACCCGTCACTACCACAGACAGGCGACAGAGCGGTATTATCCGTCACTACCACAGACAGATTTATGAATACTCCTCGGAGCACTCTGTTATTTGAGTAATGTACCAAGTTATTGCTATACCTGTAATAGTCTCCATCATCGATGGCGGTGCCAAACTCTATTAGTCCTTCGTCCAGAGTGTAAGACACGGTGTTAACTCCTTCAGTAACAATCACTTCCGTTTTCCCCTCATTTCTCTCCAACTCCACGATGTCCCCCTATTATAGTCAGAAAAACACATCAGTCAGATCTTCACAATCCATCATCTGACCTCTCTCACTTATAGAAATAGAAGTATCTGGTGATAAAGATCTTGGAAGTGGAGGATGGTGGGCAGGCCTCCGTTCCATTATGCCACTCCAGCTAGTTGGGCCATTAATTTGTACTGGACTCTGAGCATTTGGGAAAATGGGGTTTTGAGGACTCTGAAGAGCCTATGGAAAAGTAATAGATAGCTCGTGAAATTGCTGGTTTGATGGCGAGCTCAGGGAGGACAGAAACCTCCTGAGGAGCAGAAGGCAAGTGTGGTTTAGTGCCAAAGACTGAGATGTGTATATATGGAAGCCTGTGTGACCTTTATTGGTTACATCTAGCCCTAGATCTACTGTTAGACAACAGGGCCAAACAACCCATTTCAGGTATATTCTGCAAGTTACTGTCTGTGGTTGCTGGAGTAATTATCGTTAGGTTTTCACTACAGGATAAAGAGGAGCAATACCGCAGATGGCCAGTACGTAACCGGACAACGGAAAGCTTAGATGGCACCGAGCAGTGTAGACCCAACTCCAGAAGTAACTGCTGCCACAACCCCCCAAATACTATCTACTGTGCATCCAGGGTCTTCCCACAATATGATGGATAATCTATACTCTGTAGTCCAAGCTGAATGCAAGAATTAGGACTTCAGAGATTTGACCTAATAAAGGAATTTAGGGCTCTATGTATATAAGGATATAACGACAGACATATGTGTTTGCTGGTGGTTAACAGCAGGGGATCTGTAATTTCTCTCCACACATACCCTGGAAATACTCCCCTTACTGAACCTGTACCCACCGTGGGCCCGAGTCATGTAACTCTGCACATTCCCAGTGATAGACTTTACACCAATGGAATTCATGTCTGAACGCAAAGGACACTTACGTCTGCCTGCGACGAGGGGGGTGGAACGGGGGAGGGAAGGACTGCTGAACGTAGGCCATGTACAGTCAGGGCGTGCCAAGGCAGATGTGGCAGGTTAAGTACGCCTGGTTTCAGCCAGGTGTAGGTGCTGAGTTGTGTTTGGCAACGTACAACGTGTGTGCCGCTAGCACAGAACATGTGTATGCAAGGAAGACAGACTATAACAACGCATTGTATGTGCAGTACACATTAAGAACATTGTGATTTATGTATTTAATGTAAAAATAAAAAAAATGCTAAAAAAATATTATTTTTAAACCACCCATTACATTTATCAATGTTTATACTGTTTAGAGTCATTCAATTATTTTATAACATACAATTTTGTATGCATTGTGATGTGACCCATAGACTGTAAGCCTGCCAGCAGCCTTCTCACCTCTTTGTCTGTTTTACCCAGTTTGTTTGCTAGTTTACTATGTTTGTCCCCAATTGTAAAGCGCTACGGAATATGTTGGCGCTATATAAATAAATGATGATGATGACCTTATGTGGCACATGTGTGTCTACATGGTAACGTATCTGGAGATCCCCCTGAACACACTCAGCACCAAGCTCAGGGACTTATTATACCGGCAGCCTCTGTCTCTGCTCTCATGATATCCATGTGACAGTAAGATGCTGTTAGTGCTGGCCGGTCTGGCAGGCTCACTTACACTTCCGTGTGTTTTATATACAATATGTGGGTAACGTTTGCTTATTAGATGAATTTGGCATCCTCCCTCAGTAATATAATCAGTGAGGACACGGCTCTCTGCCAGCTGTACGTTACCTTCAGGGGGAACATGGTCACTCTCTCTGGAGAATCAATATTGTACCAGACACAGAGATTACTCCTGTTCTGTGCCACTACCACGTCACTTCCCGGCACCCACTGTACATAGGGAGCAGTAATTCAAGATGGTGGTCTTATGGCCGTCCGAGACATCAAACAGATTCAGCTGCATAATGAGATAGAAGATATCAGAGGATGAGACAGCATCCCGGCATTAGATAACTGAGACTGGACAGGGAGCAAAGATACCTGAGTAATGAAAGGATAATAAGAAGTGACAGAGAAGTAACAGGCAGGAGAACATAACAGTGAGCAGTAAAGAGCTGAGACACAGGATCTCATGTACACAGTACTCAGAGTCTGTATTACACATGTCCTGAGATTGAGAGGACACCGGGACTGTCTATATTACACGTGTCCTGAGAGTGAGGGGACACCGGACTATCAATATTACATGTGTCCTGAGAGTGAGGGGACACCAGGGACTGTCTGTATTACATGTGTCCTGAGAGTGAGGGGACACCGGGACTGTGTGTATTACATGTGTCCTGAGAGTGAGGGGACACCGGGACTGTCTGTATTACATGTGTCCTGAGAGTGAGGGGACACCGGGACTATCAATATTACATGTGTCCTGAGAGTGAGGGGACACCGGGACTGTCTGTATTACATGTGTCCTGAGAGTGAGGGGACACCGGGACTGTCTGTATTACATGTGTCCTGAGAGTGAGGGGACACCGGGACTGTCTGTATTACATGTGTCCTGAGAGTGAGGGGACACCAGGACTATCTATATTACACATGTCCTGAGAGTGAGGGGACACCGGGACTGTCTGTATTACATGTGTCCTAAGAGTGAGGGGGACACCGGGACTGTCTGTATTACATGTGTCCTGAGAGTGAGGGGGCATCGGGGACTGTCTGTATTACATGTGTCCTGAGAGTGAGGGGACACCGGGACTGTCTGTATTACATGTGTCCTAGAGTGAGGGGACACCGGGACTGTCTGTATTACATGTCCTGAAAGTGAGAGGACACCTGGACTGTCTGTATTACATGTGTCCTGAGAGTGAGGGGACACCGGGACTGTCTGTATTACATGTGTCCTGAGAGTGAGGGGACACAGGGACTGTCTGTATTACATGTGTCCTGAGAGTGAGGGGACACCAGGACTGTCTGTATTACATGTGTCCTGAGAGTGAGGGGGCATCGGGACTGGTCTGTATTACATGTGTCCTGAGAGTGAGGGGACACCGGCACTGTCTATATTACATGTAACATTTCTATATATATGCAGCTTAGTACATTGTTTGGTAATGAGCTTCTCTAATGAAGTGCAGCATAGAGGCGCATAGTGGGTCCTAAATATATAAGATGACCAAAAAAAAACAGCTCAGACTTGGTCCTGATGCAGAGTGAAAATGACTGTGCACCCTTCCACAAAGCAGGAGACAGAACTAAAAATATCCCTTTGTGTAACTTCAATAATCTTGCTCTAGAAAATGAAATCTATTTACTTTCACTACTATGCAAAACGTGGCGCAACTACTGCATCTTCGCTCCAGTGCAGACCCATGCAGAGAGTCAGGCAAGTGGCACCGACATAGAGGATAAAGCGCTGTGCTTCAGCCATTTCGTACTTCATTAACAGGTAGTCAAATTTCAGAAACAGTATGAGGTTGGGACAGGGAGCAGGAGAAGACAGTCGAACGACATGGGAGAAGACATCCGGGGCGACGGGGAGAAGACAGTCGGAACGACGGGGAGAAGACATCCGGGGCGACGGGGAGAAGACAGTCGGGGCGACGGGGAGAAGACATCCGCGGCGACGGGGGAGAAGACAGTCGGAACGACGGGGAGAAGACATCCGCGGCGACGGGGGAGAAGACATCCGGGGCGACGGGGAGAAGACAGTCGGAACGACGGGGAGAAGACATCCGCGGCGACGGGGAGAAGACATCCGCGGCGACGGGGAGAAGACAGTCGGGGCGACGGGGAGAAGACCGTCGGGGCGACGGGGAGAAGACCGTCGGGGCGACGGGAGAAGGACCGTCGGGGCAACGGGGAGAAGACATCCGGGGCGACGGGGAGAAGACCGTCGGGGCAATGGGGAGAAGACATCCGGGGCGACGGGGAGAAGACCGTCGGGGCAACGGGAGAAGACCGTCGGGGCGACGGGGAGAAGACAGCCGCATTGTACTTTGGCTGTTTTACTCTTCGTAAAAGAGTGCCACAATTTCAGGAGAGTGAGCTGCATGGGGTGGGGACAAGTACCAGAAGAATTCAGGGTCTGAGACAGTTAGAAGACCTGGATGATTACCAGAAAGCTGGGACCAAGAGAAGCAGAGCAGTAAAAAAAAAAGTCAGGATTGGGAGCAGTAAAAAAGAAAAAGTCAGGACAAGGAGCAGAAGAATTTCTCTCACCCGAAGCTTCTTATCTCGGAAAAGCAGTTTACGACCAGTTTCATTCAGCTCCAGCCAGTCGATCTTTGTGTCATGGGCGACCGTGCCCACATTATAACCGGATATCAGGTCCACTGAAAAGACAAGTGAGGAATTTAGGATTATACTTATCTATAATCTATATGTGTGTGTATGTTGGGTGGTGAGGAGGTCACTATAGTGGAGACTGGTGTATGTTGGGGGGTAAGGATGTCACTGTAGGGGAGACTGGTGTATGTTGGGAGGTGAGGAGATCACTATAGTGGAGACTGGTGTATGTTGGGTGGTAAGGAGGTCACTGTAGAGGAGACTGGTGTATGTTGGGGGGTAAGGATGTCACTGTAGAGGAGACTGGTGTATGTTGGGGGGTAAGGATGTCACTGTAGAGGAGACTGGTGTATGTTGGGGGGTAAGGATGTCACTGTAGAGGAGACTGGTGTATGTTGGGAGGTGAGGAGATCACTATAGTGGAGAGTGGTGTATGTTGGGAGGTGAGGAGATCACTATAGTGGAGACTGGTGTATGTTGGGAGGTGAGGAGGTCACTATAGTGGAGACTGGTGTATGTTGGGTGGTGAGGAGGTCACTATAGTGGAGACTGGTGTATGTTGGGGGGTAAGGATGTCACTGTAGAGGAGACTGGTGTATGTTGGGTGGTGAGGAGATCACTATAGTGGAGACTGGTGTATGTTGGGAGGTGAGGAGGTCACTATAGTGGAGACTGGTGTATGTTGGGAGGTGAGGAGGTCACTATAGTGGAGACTGGTGGATGATGGGGGGTAAGGATGTCACTGTAGAGGAGACTGGTGTATGTTGGGTGGTGAGGAGGTCACTATAGTGGCGACTGGTGTATGTTGGGGGGTAAGGATGTCACTGTAGAGGAGACTGGTGTATGTTGGGAGGTGAGGAGATCACTATAGTGGAGAGTGGTGAATGTTGGGAGGTGAGGAGATCACTATAGTGGAGAGTGGTGTGTGTTGGGTGGTGAGGAGATCACTGTAGAGGAGACTGGTGGATGATGGGGGGTAAGGACTGTCACTGTAGAGGAGACTGGTGTATGTTGCGAGGTCAGGAGATAACTATAGTGGAGACTGGTGGATGATGGGGGGTAAGGATGTCACTGTAGAGGAGACTGGTGTATGTTGCGAGGTCAGGAGATAACTATAGTGGAGACTGGTGTATGTTGGGTGGTGAGGAGGTCACTATAGTGGAGACTGGTGTATGTTGGGAGGTGAGGAGATCACTATAGAGGAGACTGGTGTATGTTGGGTGGTGAGGAGGTCACTATAGTGGAGACTGGTGTATGTTGGGTGGTAAGGAGGTCACTATAGAGGAGACTGGTGTATGTTGGGAGGTGAGGAGATAACTATAGTGGAGACTGGTGTATGTTGGGAGGTGAGGAGATCACTATAGAGGAGACTGGTGTATGTTGGGTGGTGAGGAGGTCACTATAGAGGAGACTGGTGTATGTTGGGTGGTGAGGAGATCACTATAGTGGAGAGTGGTGTGTGTTGGGTGGTGAGGAGATCACTATAGTGGAGACTGGTGTATGTTGGGAGGTGAGGAGGTCACTATAGTGGAGACTGGTGGATGATGGGGGGTAAGGATGTCACTGTAGAGGAGACTGGTGTATGTTGCGAGGTCAGGAGATAACTATAGTGGAGACTGGTGTATGTTGGGTGGTGAGGAGGTCACTATAGTGGAGACTGGTGTATGTTGGGTGGTAAGGAGGTCACTATAGAGGAGACTGGTGTATGTTGGGAGGTGAGGAGGTCACTATAGTGGAGACTGGTGTATGTTGGAGGTGAGGAGATCACTATAGAGGAGACTGGTGAATGTTGGGTGGTGAGGAGGTTCACTATAGAGGAGATTGGTGTATGTTGGGAGGTCAGGAGATCACTATAGTGGAGACTGGTGTATGTTGGGTGGTGAGGAGGTCACTATAGTGGAGACTGGTGTATGTTGGGTGGTAAGGAGGTCACTATAGAGGAGACTGGTGTATGTTGGGAGGTGAGGAGATAACTATAGTGGAGACTGGTGTATGTTGGGAGGGGAGGCGGTCCTTATAGTGGAGACTGGTGTATGCTGGGAGGTGACTATAGTGGAGAGTGGAGTATGTTGGGAGGGGAGGAGATCACTATAGCAAAGATCAGAAATCAGTACATGACAGAAGGTGTAATAGGAAGATTGGGTACGTACCCTATAGCTATGGTCTTCATGTCGATAAGATAGGCTACTTTTTTGTTCTCTTCTACACCACGTTGTCTCCTCTCATTTAGCCGAGCACTGGAATTATGAAGAGATGGTATGTCAAAGAAGAATGCATCTAATATAATGTTTCCGCTTCTGTAATGGACAACTACACCCAAACCGTGACATGTCTACACATAACGTGCACATCATTCTCACCCTCGACAGATAAGTGAAATGGGAGCGTGCCCCCTGCGGCTCTGATGTTATGTATAATGGAGTACAGTCATGGCCAAGAGTTTTGAGAATGACACAATTATTGGTTTTCACAAAGTTTGCTGCTTCTGTGTTTGTAGACCTTTTTGTCAGATGTTACTATGTTATACTGAAGTAACATTACAAACATTTTCTAAGTGTCAAAGGCTTTTATTGACAATTACATTAAGTTTATGCAAAGAGTCAATATTTGCAGTGTTGATCCTTCTTTTGAAGAACTCTGCAATTCGCCCTGGCATGCTGTCATTTAACTTCTGGGCCACATACTGACTGATGGTCGCCCTTTCCTGCCTAATCAATGTTTGGAGTTTGTCAGAATTTTTTGTTTTTGTTTGTCCACCCGCCTCTTGAGGATTATCCACAAGTTCTCAATGGGAATAAGGTCTGCGGAATTTCCAGGCTATGGACCCAAAATTTGATGTTTTGATCCCCGAGCCACTTAGTTATCACTTTTGCCTTATGGCAAGGTGCTCCATCATGCTGGAAAAGGCATTGTTCATCACCAAACTGTTCTTGGATGGTTGGGAGAAGTTGTACTTGGAGGATGTTTTGGTACCATTCTTTATTCATGGCTGTGCTCTTAGGCAAATTTGTGAGTGAGCCCACTCCCTTGGCTGAGAAGCAACTCCACACATGAATGGTGTCAGGATGCTTTACTGTTGGCATGACACAGGACTGACGGTAGCGCTCACCTTTCCTTCTCCAGACAAGTGTGTTTCCAGATGCCACAAACAATCTGAAAGGGAATTCATCAGAGAAAATAACTTTACCCCAGTCCTCAGCAGTCCAATCCCTGTACCTTTTTGCAGAATATCAGTCTGTCCCTGATGTTTTTTCCAGGAGAGAAGTGGCTTCTTTGGTGGCCTTCTTGACACCGGGCCTCCCTCCAAAAGTCTTCGCCTCACTGTGTGTGCAGATGCACTCACACCTGCCTGCTGCCATTCCTGAGCAAGCTCTGCACTGGTGGTGCCCCGATCCCGCAGATGAATCATCTTTAGGAGATGGTCCTTGTGCTTGCTGGACGTTCTTGGTCGTCCTGAAGCCGCCTTCACAACTAATGAACCTCTCTCCTTGAAGTTCTTGATGATCCAATAAATGGTTGATTTAGGTGCAATCTTACTAGCAGCAATATCCTTGCCTGTTAAGCCCTTTTTGTGCAAAGTAATGATGACTGCACGTGTTTCCTTGCAGGTAACCATGATTAACAGAGGAAGAACAATGATTTCAAGCACCACCCTAATTTTAAAGCAGGCCTGTCCAACCTGCGGCCCTCCAGGTGTTGTGAAACTACAAGCCCCAGCATGCTTTGCCAGTAGACAACCAGTTGATAGCTGGAAGGGCATGCTGGGACTTGTAGTTTCACAACACCTGGAGGGCCGCAGGTTGGACAGGCCTGTTTTAAAGCTTCCAGTCTGTTATTCTAATTCAATCAGCATGACAGAGTAATCTCCAGCCTTGTCCTCGACAACACTCTCACCTGTGTTAACAAGAGAATCGCTCACCTGATGTCAGTTGGTCCATTTGTGGCTAAGATGCAGTGGAAGTGTTTTGGGGATAAAGTTGATTGTCATGGCAAAGAGGGACTTTGATATTAATTGCAATTCATCTGATCACTCTTCATGACATTCTGTAGGATATGCAAATTGCCATCATAAAAACTGAGACAGCAGACTTTGTGAAAAGTAATATTTGTGTCATTCTCAAAACTCTTGGCCATGACTGTACACCCTCTGCGGCTCTGATATAAACTGCACAGTATTACTGAGGCTGACTGCCAGAGATCCCGGTCAAATGTAAGTACCAGTACTCAGCTGAACAGTAAACAAGCACTGCGACAAGATGGGCTAAAGCTGACACCCGTCCAGGTACTAGAATGTGTGATGTCCAACCGTCAGCGAGCGACCTGTAGTCACAACGATTACACGCGTGATGGAGTACAGTATATAACATAGGAGTACAGATTACACGTGTGATGGAGTACAGTATATAACATAGGAGTACAGATAACACATGTGATGAAGTACAGTATATAACATAGGAGTACAGATTACACATGTGACAGAGTACAGTATATAACATAAGAGTACAGATTACACGTGTGAAGGAGTACAGTATATAACATAGGAGTACAGATTACACATGTGATGGAGTACAGTATATAACATAGGAGTACAGATTACACGTGTGACTGAGTACAGTATATAACATAGGAGTACAGATTACACGTGTGACTGAGTACAGTATATAACATAGGAGTACAGATTACACGTGTGATGGAGTACAGTATATAACATAGGAGTACAGATTACACATGTGACAGAGTACAGTATATAACATAAGAGTACAGATTACACGTGTGAAGGAGTACAGTATATAACATAGGAGTTACAGATTACACATGTGATGGAGTACAGTATATAACATAGGAGTACAGATTACACGTGTGACTGAGTACAGTATATAACATAGGAGTACAGATTACACGTGTGACGGAGTACAGTATATGACATAGGAGTACAGATTACACGTGTGACGGAGTACAGTATATAACATAGGAGTACAGATTACACGTGTGATGGAGTACAGTATATAACATAGGAGTACAGATTACACGTGTGACTGAGTACAGTATATAACATAGGAGAACAGATTACACGTGTGATGGAGTACAGTATATAACATAGGAGTACAGATTACACGTGTGACGGAGTACAGTATATAACATAGGAGTACAGATTACACGTGTGACGGAGTACAGTATATAACATAGGAGTACAGATTACACGTGTGACGGAGTACAGTATATAACATAGGAGTACAGATTACACGTGTGACGGAGTACAGTATATAACATAGGAGTACAGATTACACGTGTGACGGAGTACAGTATATAACATAGGAGTACAGATTACACGTGTGACAGAGTACAGTATATAACATAGGAGTACAGATTACACGTGTGATGGAGTACAGTATATAACATAAGAGTACAGATTACACGTGTGACGGAGTACAGTATATAACATAGGAGTACAGATTACACGTGTGACGGAGTACAGTATATAACATAGGAGTACAGATTACACGTGTGACGAAGTACAGTATATAACATAGGAGTACAGATAACACGTGTGATGAAATACAGTATATAACATAGGAGTACAGATTACACGTGTGATGGAGTACAGTATATAACATAGGAGTACAGATTACACGTGTGACGGAGTACAGTATATAACATAGGAGTACAGATTACACGTGTGACGGAGTACAGTATATAACATAGGAGTACAGATAACACGTGTGACGGAGTACAGTATATAACATAGGAGTACAGATTACACGTGTGACGGAGTACAGTATATAACATAGGAGTACAGATTACACGTGTGACGGAGTACAGTATATAACATAGGAGTACAGATTACACGTGTGATGGAGTACAGTATATAACATAGGAGTACAGATTACACATGTGATGGAGTACAGTATATAACATAGGAGTACAGATTACACGTGTGATGGAGTACAGTATATAACATAGGAGTACAGATTACACATGTGATGGAGTACAGTATATAACATAGGAGTACAGATTACACATGTGATGGAGTACAGTATATACATAGGAGTACAGATTACACATGTGATGGAGTACAGTATATAACATAGGAGTACAGATTATACGTGTGACGGAGTACAGTATATAACATAAGAGTACAGATTACACGTGTGAAGGAGTACAGTATATAACATAGGAGTACAGATTACACGTGTGACGGAGTACAGTATATAACATAAGAGTACAGATTACACGTGTGACTGAGTACAGTATATAACATAGGAGTACAGATTACACGTGTGACGGAGTATAGTATATAACATAGGAGTACAGATTACACGTGTGATGGAGTACAGTATATAACATAGGAGTACAGATTACACGTGTGACTGAGTACAGTATATAACATAGGAGTACAGATTACACGTGTGACGGAGTATAGTATATAACATAGGAGTACAGATTACACGTGTGACGGAGTACAG
Organism: Mixophyes fleayi; assembly: GCF_038048845.1. Lineage (NCBI taxonomy): Eukaryota > Metazoa > Chordata > Amphibia > Anura > Limnodynastidae > Mixophyes > Mixophyes fleayi. Next base: position 200,702 of record NW_027445901.1, read on the forward strand.
TATATAACATAGGAGTACAGATTACACGTGTGACGGAGTATAGTATATAACATAGGAGTACAGATTACACGTGTGGATGGAGTACAGTATATAACATAGGAGTACAGATTACACGTGTGACGGAGTACAGTATATAACATAGGAGTACAGATTACACGTGTGACGGTGTACGAGTATATAACATAGGAGTACAGATTACACGTGTGACGGAGTACAGTATATAACATAGGAGTACAGATTACACGTGTGACGGAGTATAGTATATAACATAGGAGTACAGATTACACGTGTGACGGAGTACAGTATATAACATAGGAGTACAGATTACACGTGTGACGGAGTACAGTATATAACATAGGAGTACAGATTACACGTGTGACTGAGTACAGTATATAACATAGGAGTACAGATTACACGTGTGATGGAGTACAGTATATAACATAGGAGTACAGATTACACGTGTGACGGAGTACAGTATATAACATAGGAGTACAGATTACACGTGTGACGGAGTACAGTATATAACATAGGAGTACAGATTACACGTGTGATGGAGTACAGTATATAACATAGGAGTACAGATTACACGTGTTGACGGAGTATAGTATATAACATAGGAGTACAGATTACACGTGTGATGGAGTACAGTATATAACATAGGAGTACAGATTACACGTGTGACGGAGTACAGTATATAACATAGGAGTACAGATTACACGTGTGATGGAGTACAGTATATAACATAGGAGTACAGATTACACGTGTGATGGAGTACAGTATATAACATAGGAGTACAGATTACACGTGTGATGGAGTACAGTATATAACATAGGAGTACAGATTACACGTGTGACGGAGTACAGTATATAACATAGGAGTACAGATTACACGTGTGACGGAGTACAGTATATAACATAGGAGTACAGATTACACGTGTGACGGAGTATAGTATATAACATAGGAGTACAGATTACACGTGTGACGGAGTACAGTATATAACATAGGAGTACAGATTACACGTGTGTGACAGGATGGATCGCCTATGCCACCCTGTCTGTTGTTGCTGGGAAGCGGCTGGGCTTTACTTTGCCACCGCCCCTTTTGTTATTTCAAAAATTCCCCTCCTGCCGCAGTAGGAGGAGCCTGCTGCCACCACTGGACTCCTTTATGGCATCCAGAACCACGTTCCTTCTGGGTAACTGTTCCTGCTAGTGTACTCCCGTGCTGGTACACCTGAGCTGGTACCCCTGACCGCTTACTATGGGTCAGGGTGCTGTGGATGGATCCCCCCTGGCCTATCACACTGGCCAGAGCTGCAGGTAGCGGGCAGAGTGGTGGTACTGGATGCTGGGTCTAAACCTCAGAACAGCCTGGAACGGATTACATTTTGGGTCTAATCTGTAGGTCACAGGATTGCAGCAATATTGAAGAAGTTGTCAAGCAGGGTCTTGAAGCAGAGTGATGTATATCTTTGCTCAAGTGTCCTGACAAGGACAGTTCCACTGATTACAGGTACCAGTTGTCAGGTCAGATGGAACATCAGAATGATACATTTCAGTTTACAAGGGCTCTCTTTATACAGTTTTAGACACAGCCTTACCAGCTATTTTTAGATTCAGGATGTAACTTGTTTACCAAAACATAGATTTACATGCATTGCAAAGCTAACAATATTTACGCTTATCTGTGATATCTTAAAACCGTGCTGTGATATCCTGCATCATAATTTGGACACAGTGGACATCTGACAGCAAGTCTAATTACATCTTCCTATGAAACTCATACATCAAAGGGTCTAATTAGCATGAGGTTCGCATGAGTCCTTTCTTCCAACCGTTGCAGAAAACACATTTCCTCCAAAGAAAAGAATTCCCCAGGAAAGGTTGTAAACCCCAAACAAGGTATTTCCTTACACCAAGATATACAAAAGGCTTTCTAAACAAAGGCTTATTGTATCAGATATATACATCAGAAATAAGGCATTTCTTCTAGCAAGGCTAAAACAGAAAATTAAAGCTTTCCCTTACCAAAATATACACAATATCAAAAATAAGTGCACATGCAATTTATATAAATAAGCGGACTGTGATATTTTCTTTAAATACATTTATACCAGAAGTTATTTAGAAGTGATCCAGTCACAACATGTGATGAAATATAGTATATAATATAAGAGAACAGATTACATGTGTGATACTTAATGCTTTGTGGTTCTAATCGGCCATTACATTACATGTGACATTTATCTCTAATCTATCTGGTGGGAATGGAACATACGTTACCTTATGAGATGGGGGTTCATGAACTCAGTGCGGACAGTCCCCAATATCTCATTGTTTCCATACTCCACCAGCGTTAGCTCCCCAGCATTGAAGATCATGCAGACCTGTAGGTAGATGCACACACCGTCTATAAGGGGATGACCGAGCTGCGTTATGTGAGGTGGAGGGGATGACAGGACGGGGAAGCAGGATGTCAGGAGATGCACACACCGTCTATAAGGGGATGACCGAGCTGCGTTATGTGAGGTGGAGGAGATGGCAGGACGGGGAAGCAGGATATCAGGAGATGTACACACCGTCTATAAGGGGATGACCGAGCTGCGTTATGTGAGGTGGAGGAGATGGCAGGACGGGGAAGCAGGATATCAGGAGATGTACACACCGTCTATAAGGGGATGACCGAGCTGCGTTATGTGAGGTGGAGGGGATGATAGGATGGGGAAGCAGGATGTCAGGAGATGCACACACCATCTATAAGGGGATGACCGAGCTGCGTTATGTGAGGTGGAGGGGATGACAGGACGGGGAAGCAGGATGTCAGGAAATGACCGAGCTGCGTTATGTGAGGTGGAGGGGATGACAGGACGGGGAAGCAGGATGTTTCAGTGTACAGCAGTTGCTAAGGTAAGAAAATATTTTGTAGTTCTTACATTCTCATTTTCAAAGAAGAATTTCTCATTTCCTCCAGATCCCTGCCAGGCCACCTAGAGAGAGACAGCAGTGTCACGCATCAATACAATAAGGAGACAGCAGTGTAACACATCAATACAATAAGGAGACAGCAGTGTCACGCATCAATACAATAAGGAGACAGCAGTGAGACGCATCAATACAATAAGGAGACAGCGGTGTCACGCATCATTACAATAAGGAGACAGCAGTGTGACGCATCAATACAATAAGGAGACAGCAGTGAGACGCATCAATACAATAAGGAGACAGCAGTGTGACGCATCAATACAATAAGGAGACAGCAGTGAGACGCATCAATACAATAAGGAGACAGCGGTGTCACGCATCATTACAATAAGGAGACAGCAGTGTGACGCATCAATACAATAAGGAGACAGCAGTGAGACGCATCAATACAATAAGGAGACAGCAGTGTCACGCACCAGTACAATAAGGAGACAGCGGTGTCACGCATCAATACAATAAGGAGACAGCAGTGTCGCGCATCAGTACAATAAGGAGACAGCAGTGTCACGCATCATTACAATAAGGAGACAGCAGTGTGACGCATGAATACAATAAGGAGACAGCAGTGAGACGCATCAATACAATAAAGAGACAGCAGTGTCACGCATCAATACAATAAAGAGACAGCAGTGTCACGCATCAATACAATAAAGAGACACCAGTGTCAGGCATCAATACAATAAGGAGACAGCAGTGTCAGGCATCAATACAATAAGGAGACAGCAGTGTCACGCATCAATACAATAAGGAGACAGCATTGTCAGGCATCAATACAATAAGGAGACAGCAGTGTCAGGCATCAATACAATAAGGAGACAGCAGTGTCACGCATCAAAACAACAAGGAGACAGCAGTGTCAGGCATCAATACAATAAAAAGACACCAGTGACAGGCATCAATACAATAAGGAGACAGCAGTGTCACGCATCAATACAACAAGGAGACAGCAGTGTCACGCATCAATACAATAAAGAGACACCAGTGACAGGCATCAATACAATAAGGAGACAGCAGTGTCAGGCATCAATACAATAAGGAGACAGCAGTGTCACGCATCAATACAATAAGGAGACAGCAGTGTCACGCATCAATACAATAAAGAGACAGCAGTGTCACGCATCAATACAATAAGGAGACAGCAGTGTCACGCATCAATACAACAAGGAGACAGCAGTGTCACGTATCAATACAACAAGGAGACACCAGTGTCAGGCATCAATACAATAAGGAGACAGCAGTGTCAGGCATCAATACAACAAGGAGACAGCAGTGTCAGGCATCTATACAATAAGGAGACAGCAGTGTCACGCATCGGTACAATAAGGAGACAGCAGTGTCACGCATCGGTACAATAAGGAGACAGCAGTGTCACGCATCGGTACAATAAGGAGACAGCAGTGTCACGCATCAATACAATAAGGAGACAGCAGTGTCACGCATCAATACAATAAGGAGACAGCAGTGTCACGCATAAAAAAACGCATAATAAACCAGTGTCTTACGTTAATATTATCAAGAGACATTGGTGTTACATGTTAAATTAAAAAAAATATTCCTCGTTCAGAATTACACTACATGGATCTTCTAGTAGTAACGTGTAGTATAGAATCATACCTCGCTCAGTCTGTTACTTCCCAGATCTTCTAGTAGTAACGTGTAGTATAGAATCATACCTCGCTCAGTCTGTTACGCCCCAGATCTCCTAGTAGTAACGTGTAGTATAGATCATACCTCGCTCAGTCTGTTACTCCCCAGATCTCATAGTAGTAACATGAAGTATAGATCATACCTCGCTCAGTCTGTTACTTCCCAGATCTTCTAGTAGTAACGTGTAGTATAGATCATACCTCGCTCAGTCTGTTACTTTCCAGATCTTCTAGTAGTAACGTGTAGTAGAGAATCATACCTCGCTCAGTCTGTTACTCCCCAGATCTCCTAGTAGTAACGTGTAGTATAGATCATACCTCGCTCAGTCTGTTACTTCCCAGATCTTCTAGTAGTAACGTGTAGTATAGATCATACCTCGCTCAGTCTGTTACTCCCCAGATCTCCTAGTAGTAACGTGTAGTATAGAATCATACCTCGCTCAGTCTGTTACTCCCCAGATCTCCTAGTAGTAACGTGTAGTATAGAATCATACCTCGCTCAGTCTGTTACTCCCCAGATCTCCTAGTAGTAACGTGTAGTATAGATCATACCTCGCTCAGTCTGTTACTCCCCAGATCTCATAGTAGTAACGTGTAGTATAGATCATACCTCGCTCAGTCTGTTACTCCCCAGATCTCCTAGTAGTAACGTGTAGTATAGAATCATACCTCGCTCAGTCTGTTACTCCCCAGATCTCCTAGTAGTAACGTGTAGTATAGAATCATACCTCGCTCAGTCTGTTACGCCCCAGATCTCCTAGTAGTAACGTGTAGTATAGATCATACCTCGCTCAGTCTGTTACTCCCCAGATCTTCTAGTAGTAACGTGTAGTATAGATCAGACCTCGCTCAGTCTGTTACTCCCCAGATCTCCTAGTAGTAACGTGTAGTATAGAATCATACCTCGCTCAGTCTGTTACTCCCCAGATCTCCTAGTAGTAACATGTAGTATAGATCATACCTCGCTCAGTCTGTTACTCCCCAGATCTCATAGTAGTAACGTGTAGTATAGATCATACCTCGCTCAGTCTGTTACTCCCCAGATCTCCTAGTAGTAACGTGTAGTATAGAATCATACCTCGCTCAGTCTGTTACTCCCCAGATCTCCTAGTAGTAACATGTAGTATAGATCATACCTCGCTCAGTCTGTTACTCCCCAGATCTCCTAGTAGTAACGTGTAGTATAGATCATACCTCGCTCAGTCTGTTACTCCCCAGATCTCCTAGTAGTAACGTGTAGTATAGATCATACCTCGCTCAGTCTGTTACTCCCCAGATCTCCTAGTAGTAACATGTAGTATAGATCATACCTCGCTCAGTCTGTTACTCCCCAGATCTCCTAGTAGTAACGTGTAGTATAGAATCATACCTCACTCAGTCTGTTACTCCCCAGATCTCCTAGTAGTAACGTGTAGTATAGATCATACCTCGCTCAGTCTGTTACTCCCCAGATCTCCTAGTAGTAACATGTAGTATAGATCATACCTCGCTCAGTCTGTTACTCCCCAGATCTCCTAGTAGTAACGTGTAGTATAGATCATACCTCGCTCAGTCTGTTACTCCCCAGATCTCCTAGTAGTAACATGTAGTATAGATCATACCTCGCTCAGTCTGTTACTCCCCAGATCTCCTAGTAGTAACGTGTAGTATAGATCATACCTCGCTCAGTCTGTTACTCCCCAGATCTCCTAGTAGTAACATGTAGTATAGATCATACCTCGCTCAGTCTGTTACTCCCCAGATCTCCTAGTAGTAACGTGTAGTATAGATCATACCTCGCTCAGTCTGTTACTCCCCAGATCTCCTAGTAGTAACGTGTAGTATAGATCATACCTCGCTCAGTCTGTTACTCCCCAGATCTCCTAGTAGTAACGTGTAGTATAGATCAGACCTCGCTCAGTCTGTTACTCCCCAGATCTTCTAGTAGTAACGTGTAGTATAGATCAGACCTCGCTCAGTCTGTTACTCCCCAGATCTCCTAGTAGTAACGTGTAGTATAGAATCATACCTCGCTCAGTCTGTTACTCCCCAGATCTCCTAGTAGTAACATGTAGTATAGATCATACCTCGCTCAGTCTGTTACTCCCCAGATCTCATAGTAGTAACGTGTAGTATAGATCATACCTCGCTCAGTCTGTTACTCCCCAGATCTCCTAGTAGTAACGTGTAGTATAGAATCATACCTCGCTCAGTCTGTTACTCCCCAGATCTCCTAGTAGTAACATGTAGTATAGATCATACCTCGCTCAGTCTGTTACTCCCCAGATCTCCTAGTAGTAACGTGTAGTATAGATCATACCTCGCTCAGTCTGTTACTCCCCAGATCTCCTAGTAGTAACGTGTAGTATAGATCATACCTCGCTCAGTCTGTTACTCCCCAGATCTCCTAGTAGTAACATGTAGTATAGATCATACCTCGCTCAGTCTGTTACTCCCCAGATCTCCTAGTAGTAACGTGTAGTATAGAATCATACCTCGCTCAGTCTGTTACTCCCCAGATCTCCTAGTAGTAACGTGTAGTATAGATCATACCTCGCTCAGTCTGTTACTCCCCAGATCTCCTAGTAGTAACATGTAGTATAGATCATACCTCGCTCAGTCTGTTACTCCCCAGATCTCCTAGTAGTAACGTGTAGTATAGATCATACCTCGCTCAGTCTGTTACTCCCCAGATCTCCTAGTAGTAACGTGTAGTATAGAATCATACCTCGCTCAGTCTGTTACTCCCCAGATCTCCTAGTAGTAACGTGTAGTATAGATCATACCTCGCTCAGTCTGTTACTCCCCAGATCTCCTAGTAGTAACGTGTAGTATAGATCATACCTCGCTTAGTCTGTTACTCCCCAGATCTCCTAGTAGTAACGTGTAGTATAGATCATACCTCGCTCAGTCTGTTACTCCCCAGATCTCCTAGTAGTAACGTGTAGTATAGATCAGACCTCGCTCAGTCTGTTACTTCCCAGATCTTCTAGTAGTAACGTGTAGTATAGATCATACCTCGCTCAGTCTGTTACTCCCCAGATCTCCTAGTAGTAACATGTAGTATAGATCATACCTCGCTCAGTCTGTTACTCCCCAGATCTCCTAGTAGTAACGTGTAGTATAGAATCATACCTCGCTCAGTCTGTTACTCCCCAGATCTCCTAGTAGTAACGTGTAGTATAGATCATACCTCGCTCAGTCTGTTACTCCCCAGATCTCCTAGTAGTAACGTGTAGTATAGATCATACTTCGCTTAGTCTGTTACTCCCCAGATCTCCTAGTAGTAACATGTAGTATAGATCATACCTCGCTTAGTCTGTTACTCCCCAGATCTCCTAGTAGTAACGTGTAGTATAGATCATACCTCGCTCAGTCTGTTACTCCCCAGATCTCCTAGTAGTAACATGTAGTATAGATCATACCTCGCTCAGTCTGTTACTCCCCAGATCTCCTAGTAGTAACGTGTAGTATAGATCATACCTCGCTCAGTCTGTTACTCCCCAGATCTCCTAGTAGTAACGTGTAGTATAGATCATACCTCGCTCAGTCTGTTACTCCCCAGATCTCCTAGTAGTAACGTGTAGTATAGATCATACCTCGCTCAGTCTGTTACTCCCCAGATCTCCTAGTAGTAACGTGTAGTATAGATCATACCTCGCTCAGTCTGTTACTCCCCAGATCTCCTAGTAGTAACGTGTAGTATAGATCATACCTCGCTCAGTCTGTTACTCCCCAGATCTCCTAGTAGTAACGTGTAGTATAGATCATACCTCGCTCAGTCTGTTACTCCCCAGATCTCCTAGTAGTAACATGTAGTATAGATCATACCTCGCTCAGTCTGTTACTCCCCAGATCTCCTAGTAGTAACGTGTAGTATAGATCATACCTCGCTCAGTCTGTTACTCCCCAGATCTCCTAGTAGTAACGTGTAGTATAGATCATACCTCGCTCAGTCTGTTACTCCCCAGATCTCCTAGTAGTAACGTGTAGTATAGATCATACCTCGCTCAGTCTGTTACTCCCCAGATCTCCTAGTAGTAACGTGTAGTATAGATCATACCTCGCTCAGTCTGTTACTCCCCAGATCTCCTAGTAGTAACGTGTAGTATAGATCATACCTCGCTCAGTCTGTTACTCCCCAGATCTCCTAGTAGTAACGTGTAGTATAGATCATACCTCGCTCAGTCTGTTACTCCCCAGATCTCCTAGTAGTAACGTGTAGTATAGATCAGACCTCGCTCAGTCTGTTACTCCCCAGATCTCCTAGTAGTAACGTGTAGTATAGATCATACCTCGCTCAGTCTGTTACTCCCCAGATCTCCTAGTAGTAACGTGTCCGATGTGTGCGCCACCAGGAAACGTTCCTTTCCCATGATTTTCACCTCATCCACCTCATATCCATAATGGGACTTCAGCACCACACGGGTCCCGGTGGAAAGGTTCTTAACAATCACCTGCAGGAGAGAAAATAAACTAGAATGTCTCTCACAGTGACTGTCTCTCTCACACACTGAGACACTAGAATGTCTCTCACAGTGACTGTCTCTCACACACACTGAGACACTACAATGTCTCTCACAGTGACTGTCTCTCACACACACTGAGACACTACAATGTCTCTCACAGTGACTGTCTCTCACACACACTGAGACACTACAATGTCTCTCACAGTGACTGTCTCTCACACACACTGAGACACTACAATGTCTCTCACAGTGACTGTCTCTCACACACTGAGACACTAGAATGTCTCTCACAGTGACTGTCTCTCACACACACTGAGACACTAGAATGTCTCTCACAGTGACTGTCTCTCACACACACTGAGACACTAGAATGTCTCTCATAGTGACTGCCTCTCACACACACTGAGACACTACAATGTCTCTCACAGTGACTGTCTCTCACACACACTGAGACACTAGAATGTCTCTCACAGTGACTGTCTCACACACACTGAGACCCTAGAATGTCTCTCACAGTGACTGTCTCTCACACACACTGAGACACTAGAATGTCTCTCACAGTGACTGTCTCTCACACACACTGAGACACTAGAATGTCTCTCACAGTGACTGTCTCTCTCACACACTGAGACACTAGAATGTCTCTCACAGTGACTGTCTCTCACACACACTGAGACACTAGAATGTCTCTCACAGTGACTGTCTCACACACACTGAGACCCTAGAATGTCTCTCACAGTGACTGTCTCTCACACACACTGAGACACTAGAATGTCTCTCACAGTGACTGTCTCTCACACACACTGAGACACTAGAATGTCTCTCACAGTGACTGTCTCTCACACACACTGAGACACTAGAATGTCTCTCACAGTGACTGTCTCTCACACACACTGAGACACTAGAATCTCTCTCACAGTGACTGTCTCTCACACACACTGAGACACTAGAATGTCTCTCACAGTGACTGTCTCTCACACACACTGAGACACTAGAATGTCTCTCACAGTGACTGTCTCTCACACACACTGAGACACTACAATGTCTCTCTCTCTCTCCGTGTCACGATCTGTTCATCTCTCTCACACTGAGACACTAGAATGTCTCTCCAAGTGACTGTCTCTCACACACACTGAGACACTACAATGTCTCTCACAGTGACTGTCTCTCACACACACTGAGACACTAGAATGTCTCTCACAGTGACTGTCTCTTACACACACTGAGACACTACAATGTCTCTCACAGTGACTGTCTCTCACACACTGAGACACTAGAATGTCTCTCACAGTGACTGTCTCTCACACACTGAGACACTAGAATGTCTCTCACAGTGACTGTCTCTCACACACACTGAGACACTAGAATGTCTCTCACAGTGACTGTCTCTCACACACTGAGACACTAGAATGTCTCTCACAGTGACTGTCTCTCACACACACTGAGACACTACAATGTCTCTCACAGTGACTGTCTCTCACACACTGAGACACTAGAATGTCTCTCACAGTGACTGTCTCTCACACACTGAGACACTAGAATGTCTCTCACAGTGACTGTCTCTCACACACACTGAGACACTAGAATGTCTCTCACAGTGACTGTCTCTCTCACACACTGAGACACTACAATGTCTCTCACAGTGACTGTCTCTCTCACACACTGAGACACTACAATGTCTCTCACAGTGACTGTCTCTCTCACACACTGAGACACTAGAATGTCTCTCACAGTGACTGTCTCTCACACACTGAGACACTAGAATGTCTCTCACAGTGACTGTCTCTCACACACACTGAGACACTAGAATGTCTCTCACAGTGACTGTCTCTCACACACTGAGACACTAGAATGTCTCTCACAGTGACTGTCTCTCTCACACACTGAGACACTACAATGTCTCTCACAGTGACTGTCTCTCTCACACACTGAGACACTAGAATGTCTCTCACAGTGACTGTCTCTCACACACACTGAGACACTAGAATGTCTCTCACAGTGACTGTCTCTCACACACACTGAGACACTAGAATGTCTCTCACAGTGACTGTCTCTCACACACTGAGACACTAGAATGTCTCTCACAGTGACTGTCTCTCACACACACTGAGACACTAGAATGTCTCTCACAGTGACTGTCTCTCTCACACACTGAGACACTAGAATGTCTCTCACAGTGACTGTCTCTCACACACTGAGACACTAGAATGTCTCTCACAGTGACTGTCTCTCACACACACTGAGACACTACAATGTCTCTCACAGTGACTGTCTCTCACACACACTGAGACACTACAATGTCTCTCACAGTGACTGTCTCTCACACACACTGAGACACTACAATGTCTCTCACAGTGACTGTCTCTCACACACACTGAGACACTACAATGTCTCTCATAGTGACTGTCTCTCACACACACTGAGACACTACAATGTCTCTCACAGTGACTGTCTCTCACACACACTGAGACACTACAATGTCTCTCACAGTGACTGTCTCTCACACACTGAGACACTAGAATGTCTCTCACAGTGACTGTCTCTCACACACACTGAGACACTAGAATGTCTCTCACAGTGACTGTCTCTCACACACACTGAGACACTAGAATGTCTCTCATAGTGACTGCCTCTCACACACACTGAGACACTACAATGTCTCTCACAGTGACTGTCTCTCACACACACTGAGACACTAGAATGTCTCTCACAGTGACTGTCTCACACACACTGAGACCCTAGAATGTCTCTCACAGTGACTGTCTCTCACACACACTGAGACACTAGAATGTCTCTCACAGTGACTGTCTCTCACACACACTGAGACACTAGAATGTCTCTCACAGTGACTGTCTCTCTCACACACTGAGACACTAGAATGTCTCTCACAGTGACTGTCTCTCACACACACTGAGACACTAGAATGTCTCTCACAGTGACTGTCTCACACACACTGAGACCCTAGAATGTCTCTCACAGTGACTGTCTCTCACACACACTGAGACACTAGAATGTCTCTCACAGTGACTGTCTCTCACACACACTGAGACACTAGAATGTCTCTCACAGTGACTGTCTCTCACACACACTGAGACACTAGAATGTCTCTCACAGTGACTGTCTCTCACACACACTGAGACACTAGAATCTCTCTCACAGTGACTGTCTCTCACACACACTGAGACACTAGAATGTCTCTCACAGTGACTGTCTCTCACACACACTGAGACACTAGAATGTCTCTCACAGTGACTGTCTCTCACACACACTGAGACACTACAATGTCTCTCTCTCTCTCCGTGTCACGATCTGTTCATCTCTCTCACACTGAGACACTAGAATGTCTCTCCAAGTGACTGTCTCTCACACACACTGAGACACTACAATGTCTCTCACAGTGACTGTCTCTCACACACACTGAGACACTAGAATGTCTCTCACAGTGACTGTCTCTTACACACACTGAGACACTACAATGTCTCTCACAGTGACTGTCTCTCACACACTGAGACACTAGAATGTCTCTCACAGTGACTGTCTCTCACACACTGAGACACTAGAATGTCTCTCACAGTGACTGTCTCTCACACACACTGAGACACTAGAATGTCTCTCACAGTGACTGTCTCTCACACACTGAGACACTAGAATGTCTCTCACAGTGACTGTCTCTCACACACACTGAGACACTACAATGTCTCTCACAGTGACTGTCTCTCACACACTGAGACACTAGAATGTCTCTCACAGTGACTGTCTCTCACACACTGAGACACTAGAATGTCTCTCACAGTGACTGTCTCTCACACACACTGAGACACTAGAATGTCTCTCACAGTGACTGTCTCTCTCACACACTGAGACACTACAATGTCTCTCACAGTGACTGTCTCTCTCACACACTGAGACACTACAATGTCTCTCACAGTGACTGTCTCTCTCACACACTGAGACACTAGAATGTCTCTCACAGTGACTGTCTCTCACACACTGAGACACTAGAATGTCTCTCACAGTGACTGTCTCTCACACACACTGAGACACTAGAATGTCTCTCACAGTGACTGTCTCTCACACACTGAGACACTAGAATGTCTCTCACAGTGACTGTCTCTCTCACACACTGAGACACTACAATGTCTCTCACAGTGACTGTCTCTCTCACACACTGAGACACTAGAATGTCTCTCACAGTGACTGTCTCTCACACACACTGAGACACTAGAATGTCTCTCACAGTGACTGTCTCTCACACACACTGAGACACTAGAATGTCTCTCACAGTGACTGTCTCTCACACACTGAGACACTAGAATGTCTCTCACAGTGACTGTCTCTCACACACACTGAGACACTAGAATGTCTCTCACAGTGACTGTCTCTCTCACACACTGAGACACTAGAATGTCTCTCACAGTGACTGTCTCTCACACACTGAGACACTAGAATGTCTCTCACAGTGACTGTCTCTCACACACACTGAGACACTAGAATGTCTCTCACAGTGACTGTCTCTCTCACACACTGAGACACTAGAATGTCTCTCACAGTGACTGTCTCTCACACACTGAGACACTAGAATGTCTCTCACAGTGACTGTCTCTCACACACACTGAGACACTACAATGTCTCTCACAGTGACTGTCTCTCACACACTGAGACACTAGAATGTCTCTCACAGTGACTGTCTCTCACACACTGAGACACTAGAATGTCTCTCACAGTGACTGTCTCTCACACACTGAGACACTAGAATGTCTCTCACAGTGACTGTCTCTCTCACACACTGAGACACTACAATGTCTCTCACAGTGACTGTCTCTCTCACACACTGAGACACTAGAATGTCTCTCACAGTGACTGTCTCTCACACACACTGAGACACTAGAATGTCTCTCACAGTGACTGTCTCTCACACACACTGAGACACTAGAATGTCTCTCACAGTGACTGTCTCTCACACACTGAGACACTAGAATGTCTCTCACAGTGACTGTCTCTCACACACACTGAGACACTAGAATGTCTCTCACAGTGACTGTCTCTCTCACACACTGAGACACTAGAATGTCTCTCACAGTGACTGTCTCTCACACACTGAGACACTAGAATGTCTCTCACAGTGACTGTCTCTCACACACACTGAGACACTAGCAATGTCTCTCACAGTGACTGTCTCTCACACACTGAGACACTAGAATGTCTCTCACAGTGACTGTCTCTCACACACTGAGACACTAGAATGTCTCTCACAGTGACTGTCTCTCACACACTGAGACACTAGAATGTCTCTCACAGTGACTGTCTCTCTCACACACTGAGACACTACAATGTCTCTCACAGTGACTGTCTCTCTCACACACTGAGACACTAGAATGTCTCTCACAGTGACTGTCTCTCACACACACTGAGACACTAGAATGTCTCTCACAGTGACTGTCTCTCACACACACTGAGACACTAGAATGTCTCTCACAGTGACTGTCTCTCACACACTGAGACACTAGAATGTCTCTCACAGTGACTGTCTCTCACACACACTGAGACACTAGAATGTCTCTCACAGTGACTGTCTCTCTCACACACTGAGACACTAGAATGTCTCTCACAGTGACTGTCTCTCACACACACTGAGACACTAGAATGTCTCTCACAGTGACTGTCTCTCACACACACTGAGACACTAGAATGTCTCTCACAGTGACTGTCTCTCTCACACACTGAGACACTAGAATGTCTCTCACAGTGACTGTCTCTCACACACTGAGACACTAGAATGTCTCTCACAGTGACTGTCTCTCACACACTGAGACACTAGAATGTCTCTCACAGTGACTGTCTCTCTCACACACTGAGACACTACAATGTCTCTCACAGTGACTGTCTCTCACACACACTGAGACACTAGAATGTCTCTCACAGTGACTGTCTCTCACACACTGAGACACTAGAATGTCTCTCACAGTGACTGTCTCTCTCACACACTGAGACACTAGAATGTCTCTCACAGTGACTGTCTCTCACACACACTGAGACACTAGAATGTCTCTCACAGTGACTGTCTCTCTCACACACTGAGACACTAGAATGTCTCTCACAGTGACTGTCTCTCACACACACTGAGACACTAGAATGTCTCTCACAGTGACTGTCTCTCACACACTGAGACACTACAATGTCTCTCACAGTGACTGTCTCTCTCACACACTGAGACACTAGAATGTCTCTCACAGTGACTGTCTCTCACACACACTGAGACACTAGAATGTCTCTCACAGTGACTGTCTCTCTCACACACTGAGACACTAGAATGTCTCTCACAGTGACTGTCTCTCACACACACTGAGACACTAGAATGTCTCTCACAGTGACTGTCTCTCTCACACACTGAGACACTACAATGTCTCTCACAGTGACTGTCTCTCACACACTGAGACACTAGAATGTCTCTCACAGTGACTGTCTCTCTCACACACTGAGACACTACAATGTCTCTCACAGTGACTGTCTCTCACACACTGAGACACTAGAATGTCTCTCACAGTGACTGTCTCTCACACACACTGAGACACTACAATGTCTCTCACAGTGACTGTCTCTCACACACTGAGACACTACAATGTCTCTCACAGTGACTGTCTCTCTCACACACTGAGACACTAGAATGTCTCTCACAGTGACTGTCTCTCACACACACTGAGACACTAGAATGTCTCTCACAGTGACTGTCTCTCTCACACACTGAGACACTAGAATGTCTCTCACAGTGACTGTCTCTCTCACACACTGAGACACTAGAATGTCTCTCACAGTGACTGTCTCTCTCACACACTGAGACACTAGAATGTCTCTCACAGTGACTGTCTCTCACACACACTGAGACACTAGAATGTCTCTCTCTCTCTCCGTGTCACGATCTGTTCATCTCTCTCTCACACTGAGACACTAGAATGTCTCTCCAAGTGACTGTCTCTCACACACACTGAGACACTAGAATGTCTCTCACAAGTGACTGTCTCTCACACACTGAGACACTAGAATGTCTCTCACAGTGACTGTCTCTCTCACACACTGAGACACTACAATGTCTCTCACAGTGACTGTCTCTCACACACTGAGACACTAGAATGTCTCTCACAGTGACTGTCTCTCACACACACTGAGACACTAGAATGTCTCTCACAGTGACTGTCTCTCTCACACACTGAGACACTAGAATGTCTCTCACAGTGACTGTCTCTCTCACACACTGAGACACTAGAATGTCTCTCACAGTGACTGTCTCTCTCACACACTGAGACACTAGAATGTCTCTCACAGTGACTGTCTCTCACACACACTGAGACACTAGAATGTCTCTCTCTCTCTCCGTGTCACGATCTGTTCATCTCTCTCTCACACTGAGACACTAGAATGTCTCTCCAAGTGACTGTCTCTCACACACACTGAGACACTAGAATGTCTCTCACAGTGACTGTCTCTCACACACACTGAGACACTAGAATGTCTCTCTCTCTCTCCGTGTCACGATCTGTTCATCTCTCTCTCACACTGAGACACTAGAATGTCTCTCACAGTGACTGTCTCTCTCACACTGAGACACTAGAATGTCTCTCACAGTGACTGTCTCTCACACACACTGAGACACTAGAATGTCTCTCACAGTGACTGTCTCTCACACACACTGAGACACTAGAATGTCTCTCACAGTGACTGTCTCTCACACACACTGAGACACTACAATGTCTCTCACAGTGAATGTCTCTCACACACACTGAGACACTACAATGTCTCTCTCTCTCTCCGTGTCACGATCTGTTCATCTCTCTCACACTGAGACACTAGAATGTCTCTCACAGTGACTGTCTCTCACACACACTGAGACACTAGAATGTCTCTCACAGTGACTGTCTCTCACACACACTGAGACACTAGAATGTCTCTCACAGTGACTGTCTCTCACACACACTGAGACACTAGAATGTCTCTCACAGTGACTGTCTCTCACACACACTGAGACACTAGAATGTCTCTCACAGTGACTGTCTCTCACACACACTGAGACACTAGAATGTCTCTCACAGTGACTGTCTCTCACACACACTGAGACACTAGAATGTCTCTCACAGTGACTGTCTCTCACACACACTGAGACACTAGAATGTCTCTCTCACAAACACTGAGACACTAGAATGTCTCTCACAGTGACTGTCTCTCACACACACTGAGACACTAGAATGTCTCTCACAGTGACTGTCTCTCACACACACTGAGACACTAGAATGTCTCTCACAGTGACTGTCTCTCACACACTGAGACACTAGAATGTCTCTCACAGTGACTGTCTCTCACACACACTGAGACACTAGAATGTCTCTCACAGTGACTGTCTCTCACACACACTGAGACACTAGAATGTCTCTCACAGTGACTGTCTCTCACACACTGAGACACTAGAATGTCTCTCACAGTGACTGTCTCTCACACACACTGAGACACTAGAATGTCTCTCACAGTGACTGTCTCTCACACACACTGAGACACTAGAATGTCTCTCACAGTGACTGTCTCTCACACACTGAGACACTAGAATGTCTCTCACAGTGACTGTCTCTCACACACACTGAGACACTAGAATGTCTCTCACAGTGACTGTCTCTCACACACACTGAGACACTAGAATGTCTCTCACAGTGACTGTCTCTCTCACACACTGAGACACTAGAATGTCTCTCACAGTGACTGTCTCTCACACACTGAGACACTAGAATGTCTCTCACAGTGACTGTCTCTCACACACACTGAGACACTAGAATGTCTCTCACAGTGACTGTCTCTCACACACTGAGACACTAGAATGTCTCTCACAGTGACTGTCTCTCACACACACTGAGACACTAGAATGTCTCTCACAGTGACTGTCTCTCACACACACTGAGACACTAGAATGTCTCTCACAGTGACTGTCTCTCTCACACACTGAGACACTAGAATGTCTCTCACAGTGACTGTCTCTCACACACTGAGACACTAGAATGTCTCTCACAGTGACTGTCTCTCACACACACTGAGACACTAGAATGTCTCTCACAGTGACTGTCTCTCACACACTGAGACACTAGAATGTCTCTCACAGTGACTGTCTCTCACACACACTGAGACACTAGAATGTCTCTCACAGTGACTGTCTCTCACACACACTGAGACACTAGAATGTCTCTCACAGTGACTGTCTCTCTCACACACTGAGACACTAGAATGTCTCTCACAGTGACTGTCTCTCACACACTGAGACACTAGAATGTCTCTCACAGTGACTGTCTCTCTCACACACTGAGACACTAGAATGTCTCTCACAGTGACTGTCTCTCTCACACACTGAGACACTAGAATGTCTCTCACAGTGACTGTCTCTCTCACACACTGAGACACTAGAATGTCTCTCACAGTGACTGTCTCTCTCACACACTGAGACACTAGAATGTCTCTCACAGTGACTGTCTCTCTCACACACTGAGACACTAGAATGTCTCTCACAGTGACTGTCTCTCTCACACACTGAGACACTAGAATGTCTCTCACAGTGACTGTCTCTCTCACACACTGAGACACTAGAATGTCTCTCACAGTGACTGTCTCTCTCACACACTGAGACACTAGAATGTCTCTCACAGTGACTGTCTCTCTCACACACTGAGACACTAGAATGTCTCTCACAGTGACTGTCTCTCTCACACACTGAGACACTAGAATGTCTCTCACAGTGACTGTCTCTCTCACACACTGAGACACTAGAATGTCTCTCACAGTGACTGTCTCTCACACACACTGAGACACTAGAATGTCTCTCACAGTGACTGTCTCTCACACACACTGAGACACTAGAATGTCTCTCACAGTGACTGTCTCTCACACACACTGAGACACTAGAATGTCTCTCACAGTGACTGTCTCTCACACACACTGAGACACTAGAATGTCTCTCACAGTGACTGTCTCTCACACACACTGAGACACTAGAATGTCTCTCACAGTGACTGTCTCTCACACACACTGAGACACTAGAATGTCTCTCACAGTGACTGTCTCTCACACACACTGAGACACTAGAATGTCTCTCACAGTGACTGTCTCTCACACACACTGAGACACTAGAATGTCTCTCACAGTGACTGTCTCTCACACACTGAGACACTAGAATGTCTCTCACAGTGACTGTCTCTCACACACACTGAGACACTAGAATGTCTCTCACAGTGACTGTCTCTCACACACACTGAGACACTAGAATGTCTCTCACAGTGACTGTCTCTCACACACACTGAGACACTAGAATGTCTCTCACAGTGACTGTCTCTCACACACACTGAGACACTAGAATGTCTCTCACAGTGACTGTCTCTCTCACACACTGAGACACTAGAATGTCTCTCACAGTGACTGTCTCTCACACACTGAGACACTAGAATGTCTCTCACAGTGACTGTCTCTCACACACACTGAGACACTAGAATGTCTCTCACAGTGACTGTCTCTCACACACTGAGACACTAGAATGTCTCTCACAGTGACTGTCTCTCACACACACTGAGACACTAGAATGTCTCTCACAGTGACTGTCTCTCACACACACTGAGACACTAGAATGTCTCTCACAGTGACTGTCTCTCTCACACACTGAGACACTAGAATGTCTCTCACAGTGACTGTCTCTCACACACTGAGACACTAGAATGTCTCTCACAGTGACTGTCTCTCTCACACACTGAGACACTAGAATGTCTCTCACAGTGACTGTCTCTCTCACACACCGACACTAGAATGTCTCTCACAGTGACTGTCTCTCTCACACACTGAGACACTAGAATGTCTCTCACAGTGACTGTCTCTCTCACACACTGAGACACTAGAATGTCTCTCACAGTGACTGTCTCTCACACACACTGAGACACTAGAATGATGTCTCTCACAGTGACTGTCTCTCTCACACACTGAGACACTAGAATGTCTCTCACAGTGACTGTCTCTCACACACACTGAGACACTAGAATGTCTCTCACAGTGACTGTCTCTCTCACACACTGAGACACTAGAATGTCTCTCACAGTGACTGTCTCACACACACTGAGACACTAGAATGTCTCTCACAGTGACTGTCTCTCACACACACTGAGACACTAGAATGTCTCTCACAGTGACTGTCTCTCTCACACACTGAGACACTAGAATGTCTCTCATAGTGACTGCCTCTCACACACACTGAGACACTACAATGTCTCTCACAGTGACTGTCTCTCACACACACTGAGACACTAGAATGTCTCTCACAGTCACTGTCTCTCTCACACTGAGACACTAGAATGTCTCTCACAGTGACTGTCTCTCTCACACACTGAGACACTAGAATGTCTCTCACAGTGACTGTCTCTCTCACACACTGAGACACTAGAATGTCTCTCACAGTGACTGTCTCTCTCACACACTGAGACACTAGAATGTCTCTCACAGTGACTGTCTCTCTCACACACTGAGACACTAGAATGTCTCTCACAGTGACTGTCTCTCTCACACACTGAGACACTAGAATGTCTCTCACAGTGACTGTCTCTCTCACACACTGAGACACTAGAATGTCTCTCATAGTGACTGTCTCTCACACACACTGAGACACTAGAATGTCTCTCACAGTGACTGTCTCTCACACACACTGAGACACTAGAATGTCTCTCACAGTGACTGTCTCTCACACACACTGAGACACTAGAATGTCTCTCATAGTGACTGTCTCTCACACACACTGAGACACTAGAATGTCTCTCACAGTGACTGTCTCTCACACACACTGAGACACTAGAATGTCTCTAACAGTGACTGTCTCTCTCACACACTGAGACACTAGAATGTCTCTCACAGTGACTGTCTCTCACACACACTGAGACACTAGAATGTCTCTCACAGTGACTGTCTCTCACACACACTGAGACACTAGAATGTCTCTCACAGTGACTGTCTCTCACACACACTGAGACACTAGAATGTCTCTCACAGTGACTGTCTCTCACACACACTGAGACACTAGAATCTCTCTCTCGGTGACTGTCTCTCACACACTGAGACACTAGAATGTCTCTCACAGTGACTGTCTCTCTCACACACTGAGACACTAGAATGTCTCTCACAGTGACTGTCTCTCACACACACTGAGACACTAGAATGTCTCTCACAGTGACTGTCTCTTACACACACTGAGACACTAGAATGTCTCTCACAGTGACTGTCTCTCACACACACTGAGACACTAGAATGTCTCTCACAGTGACTGTCTCTTACACACACTGAGACACTAGAATGTCTCTCACAGTGACTGTCTCTCACACACACTGACACTAGAATGTCTCTCACAGTGACTGTCTCTCACACACACTGACACTAGAATGTCTCTCACAGTGACTGTCTCTCACACACTGAGACACTAGAATGTCTCTCACAGTGACTGTCTCTCACACACACTGAGACACTAGAATGTCTCTCACAGTGACTGTCTCTCACACACACTGAGACACTAGAATGTCTCTCACAGTGACTGTCTCTCACACACACTGAGACACTAGAATGTCTCTCACAGTGACTGTCTCTCACACACACTGAGACACTAGAATGTCTCTCACAGTGACTGTCTCTCACACACACTGAGACACTAGAATGTCTCTCACAGTGACTGTCTCTCACACACTGAGACACTAGAATGTCTCTCACAGTGACTGTCTCTCTCACACACTGAGACACTAGAATGTCTCTCACAGTGACTGTCTCTCACACACACTGAGACACTAGAATGTCTCTCACAGTGACTGTCTCTCTCACACACTGAGACACTAGAATGTCTCTCACAGTGACTGTCTCTCACACACACTGACACTAGAATGTCTCTCACAGTGACTGTCTCTCACACACTGAGACACTAGAATGTCTCTCACAGTGACTGTCTCTCTCACACACTGAGACACTAGAATGTCTCTCACAGTGACTGTCTCTCACACACACTGAGACACTAGAATGTCTCTCACAGTGACTGTCTCTCACACACACTGAGACACTAGAATGTCTCTCACAGTGACTGTCTCTCACACACACTGAGACACTAGAATGTCTCTCACAAGTGACTGTCTCTCACACACACTGAGACACTAGAATGTCTCTCACAGTGACTGTCTCTCACACACACTGAGACACTAGAATGTCTCTCACAGTGACTGTCTCTCACACACACTGAGACACTAGAATGTCTCTAACAGTGACTGTCTCTCTCACACACTGAGACACTAGAATGTCTCTCACAGTGACTGTCTCTCACACACACTGAGACACTAGAATGTCTCTCACAGTGACTGTCTCTCACACACACTGAGACACTAGAATGTCTCTCACAGTGACTGTCTCTCACACACACTGAGACACTAGAATGTCTCTCACAGTGACTGTCTCTCACACACACTGAGACACTAGAATCTCTCTCTCGGTGACTGTCTCTCACACACTGAGACACTAGAATGTCTCTCACAGTGACTGTCTCTCTCACACACTGAGACACTAGAATGTCTCTCACAGTGACTGTCTCTCACACACACTGAGACACTAGAATGTCTCTCACAGTGACTGTCTCTTACACACACTGAGACACTAGAATGTCTCTCACAGTGACTGTCTCTCACACACACTGAGACACTAGAATGTCTCTCACAGTGACTGTCTCTTACACACACTGAGACACTAGAATGTCTCTCACAGTGATTGTCTCTCACACACACTGACACTAGAATGTCTCTCACAGTGACTGTCTCTCACACACACTGACACTAGAATGTCTCTCACAGTGACTGTCTCTCACACACTGAGACACTAGAATGTCTCTCACAGTGACTGTCTCTCACACACACTGAGACACTAGAATGTCTCTCACAGTGACTGTCTCTCACACACACTGAGACACTAGAATGTCTCTCACAGTGACTGTCTCTTACACACACTGAGACACTAGAATGTCTCTCACAGTGACTGTCTCTCACACACACTGAGACACTAGAATGTCTCTCACAGTGACTGTCTCTCACACACACTGAGACACTAGAATGTCTCTCACAATGACTGTCTCTCACACACTGAGACACTAGAATGTCTCTCACAGTGACTGTCTCTCTCACACACTGAGACACTAGAATGTCTCTCACAGTGACTGTCTCTCACACACACTGAGACACTAGAATGTCTCTCACAGTGACTGTCTCTCTCACACACTGAGACACTAGAATGTCTCTCACAGTGACTGTCTCTCACACACACTGACACTAGAATGTCTCTCACAGTGACTGTCTCTCACACACTGAGACACTAGAATGTCTCTCACAGTGACTGTCTCTCTCACACACTGAGACACTAGAATGTCTCTCACAGTGACTGTCTCTCACACACACTGAGACACTAGAATGTCTCTCACAGTGACTGTCTCTCACACACACTAACACTAGAATGTCTCTCACAGTGACTGTCTCTCACACACACTGAGACACTAGAATGTCTCTCACAATGACTGTCTCTCACACACACTGAGACACTAGAATGTCTCTCACAGTGACTGTCTCTCACACACACTGAGACACTAGAATGTCTCTCACAGTGACTGTCTCTCACACACACTGAGACACTACAATGTCTCTCACAGTGACTGTCTCTCACACACTGAGACACTAGAATGTCTCTCACAGTGACTGTCTCTCACACACTGAGACACTAGAATGTCTCTCACAGTGACTGTCTCTCACACACTGAGACACTAGAATGTCTCTCACAGTGACTGTCTCTCTCACACACTGAGACACTAGCAATGTCTCTCACAGTGACTGTCTCTCTCACACACTGAGACACTAGAATGTCTCTCACAGTGACTGTCTCTCACACACACTGAGACACTAGAATGTCTCTCACAGTGACTGTCTCTCACACACACTGAGACACTAGAATGTCTCTCACAGTGACTGTCTCTCACACACTGAGACACTAGAATGTCTCTCACAGTGACTGTCTCTCACACACACTGAGACACTAGAATGTCTCTCACAGTGACTGTCTCTCTCACACACTGAGACACTAGAATGTCTCTCACAGTGACTGTCTCTCACACACACTGAGACACTAGAATGTCTCTCACAGTGACTGTCTCTCACACACACTGAGACACTAGAATGTCTCTCACAGTGACTGTCTCTCTCACACACTGAGACACTAGAATGTCTCTCACAGTGACTGTCTCTCACACACTGAGACACTAGAATGTCTCTCACAGTGACTGTCTCTCACACACTGAGACACTAGAATGTCTCTCACAGTGACTGTCTCTCTCACACACTGAGACACTACAATGTCTCTCACAGTGACTGTCTCTCTCACACACTGAGACACTAGAATGTCTCTCACAGTGACTGTCTCTCACACACACTGAGACACTAGAATGTCTCTCACAGTGACTGTCTCTCTCACACACTGAGACACTAGAATGTCTCTCACAGTGACTGTCTCTCACAC
This sequence comes from Mixophyes fleayi, assembly GCF_038048845.1. Lineage (NCBI taxonomy): Eukaryota > Metazoa > Chordata > Amphibia > Anura > Limnodynastidae > Mixophyes > Mixophyes fleayi. The sequence continues at coordinate 225,356 of NW_027445901.1, forward strand.
ACACTGAGACACTAGAATGTCTCTCACAGTGACTGTCTCTCACACACTGAGACACTAGCAATGTCTCTCACAGTGACTGTCTCTCTCACACACTGAGACACTAGAATGTCTCTCACAGTGACTGTCTCTCACACACACTGAGACACTAGAATGTCTCTCACAGTGACTGTCTCTCTCACACACTGAGACACTAGAATGTCTCTCACAGTGACTGTCTCTCACACACACTGAGACACTAGAATGTCTCTCACAGTGACTGTCTCTCTCACACACTGAGACACTACGAATGTCTCTCACAGTGACTGTCTCTCACACACTGAGACACTAGAATGTCTCTCACAGTGACTGTCTCTCTCACACACTGAGACACTACAATGTCTCTCACAGTGACTGTCTCTCACACACTGAGACACTAGAATGTCTCTCACAGTGACTGTCTCTCACACACACAGACACTACAATGTCTCTCACAGTGACTGTCTCTCACACACTGAGACACTACAATGTCTCTCACAGTGACTGTCTCTCTCACACACTGAGACACTAGAATGTCTCTCACAGTGACTGTCTCTCACACACACTGAGACACTAGAATGTCTCTCACAGTGACTGTCTCTCTCACACACTGAGACACTAGAATGTCTCTCACAGTGACTGTCTCTCTCACACACTGAGACACTAGAATGTCTCTCACAGTGACTGTCTCTCTCACACACTGAGACACTAGAATGTCTCTCACAGTGACTGTCTCTCACACACACTGAGACACTAGAATGTCTCTCTCTCTCTCCGTGTCACGATCTGTCATCTCTCTCTCACACTGAGACACTAGAATGTCTCTCACAGTGACTGTCTCTCACACACACTGAGACACTAGAATGTCTCTCACAGTGACTGTCTCTCACACACTGAGACACTAGAATGTCTCTCACAGTGACTGTCTCTCTCACACACTGAGACACTAGAATGTCTCTCACAGTGACTGTCTCTCACACACTGAGACACTAGAATGTCTCTCACAGTGACTGTCTCTCACACACACTGAGACACTAGAATGTCTCTCACAGTGACTGTCTCTCTCACACACTGAGACACTAGAATGTCTCTCACAGTGACTGTCTCTCTCACACACTGAGACACTAGAATGTCTCTCACAGTGACTGTCTCTCTCACACACTGAGACACTAGAATGTCTCTCACAGTGACTGTCTCTCACACCACTGAGACACTAGAATGTCTCTCTCTCTA